>NW_009615102.1:0-78824 GCF_000690535.1 Cariama cristata
CCAACTTCGGACCGACTCTCACACCAGCGGCACAGTCTTCAGTCAGCACTTGGTGCTCTTGCCTTGGTGAACAGGAGGGGAGAGCATCTTGGCTGGGGTACATGGTCCTCACCAGCCTGAAATGCCTCTTCTCTGAACTCTAGCAGAAGTTGGTTGTGTGATAGGCACCAGTAAGCAAATACCCAGCCAGAGTCCAGGCAGCTGTTAGCGTGCAGAGAAGCAGAAACTTGGGCATTAACAGCATTCAGGCATCTACAGATGATGCTGAGGGATGGCCTGACCGTCTTTGCTGGGTGCTGGATGTAGCTTCTCATCACCACTTCAGGTGTTTAAGCCCTCTCTGTACATCTAGCCCAGGAGCTGTTTATGGACAGTGCAGCTGTGGTATGTAACATGCACTCCTCACTTTTACTGTTGTCTAACATTTACTCAATATAGACTGGATATAAAGAAATTTTTTTTCGCTCTGAGGAAAGTAAAGCAGTGGTGCAGGTTGCCCAGGGAGGCTGATCAGCCTTCATCCTTGGAAGGTTTCAAGACCAGACTGAATAAAGCTATGAGCAGCCTGGTCTGATCTCACAGCTGAGCCTGCTTTTTGAGCAGGAGGTTGCATTAGATGATTTCCTCAAGTCCCTCCCAATTATCTTATGATACTATGTCAACAATGTCTATTCTTAATTAATCTGTTTATCAAATTAATACATTTTATGTGTAGAAAAATTGAACAGTCTCCAGATTATGTTAAAATTCCCACTTATTTTCTGAAAATATCTTTAATTTTTAACACATTTACTTGCATTCTTTCCTAATTCCCTTCATGATCGAAAAGAGTATACAGAAGAAGGGACTGCCACCTTCTCAGTTAATTTGCATGATTCCAACTCATATTTACTGTGGATTTAGCACCAACCCATCTGTCCCATCTTACATCTTAGGGGGGAAGATAGTTGAGCTTTGTGGTGGGGGAAGGTAGTTTATAGTGGTACCAGATATTTGTTATATCTTTAATAAAACATTGACAGTGTTTTAGCATCCAAAACATAAGTTACCATATGGTTTTGTAGGATAAATTTTTCCCTACTCTGACCGTAAGGAAACTTCAAATATATTCCTGAAATACTGTGGATATTGCAATATTCCCTTACATGTCTCTTGGCATCCATTTTCATATAGCAGAAATAGATTTAAATTGTAGCACACACTTGTTTTTATCAGAGATATTTGATCGTTTTACAGTATTTTACAAATGCTTTTACAGATTGTCTGTGGTAATCTTATGCCAGAGACAATATAGAGCTATTCCAAATGGATAATCACTGATAACCAATTGCGCATTTGTTTCAACTTAGTTACTATAATGTGTTTCATGATAAAGCAGAATTTTCATGGAAGAAAGTCAAATACAGTCTGAATAGAAAGAAGGGAAAATATTTTATTAACCTGTTGATTTGGGAGACTGGAGTATAAAGTAGAAAATTTTATCTGGATGCATGTTAATGTCCATAGCTTTGTGCAGCTGCTCTTCCATCTTGCCCTGGCAGGACCATATCAAGTGCCCTGCAGTATAAAGGACTTTGCCAAGACATTTATGAAGAAAGCCCTTCAACTGAATAGCTGATTATCATATTTTGTAATTAAAAAAATGTTTAGCTATTATCCTGATGCTCAATAGATATATTAAGCTTCCCTTTAGTTGTGTCTATCCAGAGCAGCTCTGTGAAAATGAACTAAATACACAACTTACTCATACCACATCAAGGGAGTGAGTGGTGGTTTAACGTCAGATTGTACTGACTGTGAAGGCAGGAGACCAACAAGGGTATAGTTTGTCTTTCAGTTTGTTAACTTTACTTGGTGTGCTGGCAATTTAAAAAAAAAAATCACTTTTCTTTGCCTCTTCCTGAAAACTGCTCAGTATTTTTTACTGCTTAATTCTCCAGTGAAAACCTGAAAATCAAAATGCCTTTTTTTTTTTTTAGTTTTGAAAATTCTCATCAAAAAAAATCTGCAGCTATTTCACTGAAATAAAAATGTGCCTATGTCTGTGATGATCTGGATTTAATGAATGAACATGAGTAGGGAAACTCACAACTCCAGCTTCACAGTTACTTCACACTGTGAGGTCTTTACCGGCCAGAGTCCGGAACTGGCTTTGTTTTAAGGGGTGGCAGGAGGTAAAATCTCCCAGTAATCTAGCTAGAAAAAAAACCCCAAACAACCCAAAAAAACCCAAAACCGAAACAACAATAAAACCTCCAGATGTAAGATCTTTCAAGTAAAGGTTTGATTTTGTTCTTTCATGCAGCACAGCGGGGCTATGATCCATAAGTCAGCACAGTAAGTGCTACTACAATGTGGTAACTGGCTGCAAAGCTGGTCCAATATGTAAGCTTTCCAAAACCATACTCTCCAGTTATTGGTGAGCATGACTTCTCACAAGATTGGAGACTTTTCCTCTGGTATTTGTCTGCTCTTGCCTGATATCCTCAGTATAATTTTCTTTCTTTATCTTTCTTTCCTCGTACTGCTCGTAACCCATGTTCAAAGTATAAGCAGACATGACTTTGAAATGAAACATATAGAAAAAATGGTTTAAGGGCAATAAAGGGCAAGAGGGAATATAGAAGGATAAATAATTTCCTGCCCATCATCTGCCAGACTATGCAGTTCAATAACAAATTAGACACTTGATTGTATTAATACATGTTGTGGATCAGTAAGCAATCGTTACTGTGTTTAGCAGTAATTCTGATGAACAAGATTTAAATGAACTAGCTAGTAGAGTTTTGAAAAACAATGTTAAATGTTTTCCAATACTTCAACTACAAACGCTTTTCTTATATTCCCAGCTATCACAATTTAGTCAGTACAAGATTTTTAAAAATTAAAGTTTGCCTGTCAAACTCTGTAAACACAAATATTCTCCATAGCCCTGCTATCCCTCTAAGACTTTAATACAGATTTCTCTTAGTGACCAGAATTCTATCTTTAGTCACAGTGGTATAATCCTATTGTCTTCAAATGCTGTTTTCCGTAAATTTATGCAATGGTTCTCTCACAGCCTTTTTAGGTACACTGACAGCACAGCCTAAGCCCACCATATCAACGGCTACAAAGATAATACTCTAAATCAGTGCAGTGTCAAATGGAAGCTGCCTACCCTCAAACAAAAGATGAAAGAAAACCAATCTTGCCTGTACAGCCCATACCTTCAGAGAAAACCCAAAGCAATATTTTATGACACTGTATACATCAACAAGATGTGTATTTACTAGACCAAAATGGGAAAATGCTTTAAGTTAATGCCTAACGATGTAGGAAGCCTTCCTAGTTGCATTCTCAATGTGTCTTTGGTTGAGATTCCCAAAGGGACTTAAATTAGACCATTAGACTTGACAGTAGACTGTTGTGCTCCTTAACTTTTAGATAGCTACGTTCTATAGGAGAATGCATAGCCCTGAGTTATCCAAACTCCTTCTGTGATGCACAGGATCCATCAGGAGCTTCAGGATGGGAATTGTAACTGCCAGCAAGGAGCTGGTCTAAACAGTGGGGACAGATGTGTCCTACACCTCTCTGAATCTAGCACCTTAGCACTGCTAGAAGCTGCATGCCTCCATCCCGATGTGTTTGTGCACGCCTTCTCTAAAGACTGTTTAATCAAAATTCTCAGCAGAGGTCAGAACTGCCATCCCACACAAGTGCCCAAGTAATTAAGACAGTCAGCCTCTCATCACATAAAATCTGACAGCTCTGAAAGAAGTTTGAGAGCTCCTTCTTAAGACAACCTCTACTCTGGGGCAAGGGAGCACATCTCAGGCAAAATTTGGAATTATGCCGTGTTATCCAAACATGAAGTTATGCAATGGTCATCACCAGCATCACTGTCTTGAATGAAGATGACTGCTGCTGTATTTTATGTGGGGCCTAAGCCAGTAGACACACTCTGAGAAGCCTTTACCAGCTTGAGGCCTCCAGGAGCAATAGGAGGAGAGACAACTGCATTGCAAATCCCAGCAGGCAGCCTTAAGTATCAAATAGTCCTTAAATTGCACAGCAGTCTCAAGACTTAGGTGCCCCTAAGCATAATGAAAAGTGCAATTTACGTAGCTGGGAAAGATTAATGTTTAAAGTTTAGGTACCAGGAGTAAAGAGCAGCTGAACTGGGGTACTATGAGTCCATGTTTTTAACCGGAGCTCCTAAGTTTCATATTCAAAACTTGTCAAGGAAATCACAGAAATCTGGATCTTTCACTAACAATGTCTGCATCCTATTCCTCAACCAAGCCATTTTAGGGATTTTCAGGATTTTTGCAGTCATAAAAGTGAATCTTTCATTTGTGCAGATTGGCCGAGCCTCAGGAAGGGGGACAATAAGAAGGGACGATAGAGGGAAAGCAAAGTGTCATGTTCCCTCAGGAAGGCTCCATCTCAGAGGAGAAATCTTATCAACCCCATGGAGCCCTGCAGGCACCTGTAGCAGGCAAACAAGGAGCACTTCTGTGATCACCACTGCCCTGGCAGCAGGCTGCAGAAAACTCTCAGCTTTTATCTGTGTTTGAGTCTCAAAGATGAGCTATGACTTTTCAAAAAGGAGAGCTCTCTTCCCGAGGCAAGCATTTTACCCAAAATGCCAATGAAAATTAAAACCAATGCTCTCAAATTTATAGTGCCTCATAGGATGCACCAAGGAAACCCACTTGCTGCTAGAGCCTCTCCCTTTCTTTAGTTATCATATAAATAAATATCTTCCTTTCATCTGGAAGATACTTAACCATTTTCTATGCTCTTCTCAATTATAAATGAGAATGGGCTAAACCATAACCCCGACAACACTGTTCCAATGATCTTTTTCCATTATAATTGATATTTTAGATCGCTTTATAACCGCCTCAGCTATAAATTCATGCCCATTATTTGTAATAAGTGCTGGCCTCATTTAAGTATGTTGGCTGTATTCCCAGAATAATGCTTTTGGAAGGGAATCTGTTCATACTGGGAGAAGTGGGGGAGAGTGAGGGATGACCTACAACCCTAAAAATCTCATTAATAATTAATTGTAGCAGGAGAAGATAGAAATCTCCATAGTTAATCAGGGTCTCATCCCTTTAAAAACATGACATAGACATGCACACAAGGATTCCTTCTATCCCTCAAAACAACTCAGCCCAGACCAGTCTGTTTGTCAGTTCAGGGGCTGGCAAAGAGTAAATTTGCAGCACAGTTGAGCTGCACAGCACCAGGAGTGCAGGGAGTGCAGAATGGGCAATCGCTGAGACAGTGGAGTGTCTGGGAGCAACAGGTTTGTATCCTGAAAAAAGGTATCACCAGTGTATGTCCCTCGTGCAGCCAGGTCAATACAGCGGATGATTTGCTTCTGCAGAGCCTGTAAAGGAGTCTGTACATTCCCTGCTCCGTCTGTGCACAGTGCCAGACTCAACAGCAGAGGAATGTTGCCTGCATCCTTCCTTACTGGAAGTATCATCTTGGTTACCTGAGGGGCTCTGAAAATGTATTAGAGGATGAGCTGCTTCTCTGGCACAAAGCTACACAGCATGATAAACAGCTTACTCACCTCAACTGCCCTACCTGAATGGCTCAAAGACCCCTCTCCGCTCCAGGTAGCTGTCTACATATACCTTGACCCCCTCAAGAGTAGCCCCCTCCCATGCTCTGCCTGCAGCAGCCACTCCATTTTCTTCCTGCAATTCTCAGGCTGCTGGGCAGGGCAGGGGAACAGGCAAGGGACCGGGGTGAGGTGTGGGCTCTAGTCCTACTAGAGGAGATGAGTAAAACAGAAGAGGTAGGCCTGCGACAAGGAAGCAAGGGAATGCCCTGGATAGGACCATGTCCTGCAGGAGCGTTTGGAGGGGACAAGGGGAGAATGATGCCGAGGAAGACTTAGGTAAGGATTACAAAGGCAACTGCTGCTGCTGTTGCTGTCCTGTCTTCAGGATGAGAGGGCATAGTCTCAAACTGCGTGAGGGGAGGTTCAGGCTAGAAATGAGGAGGCGTTTCTTCACAGAAGGGGTCGGTAGGCATTGGAATGGGCTGCCCAGGGAGGAGGGGGACTCCCGATCCCTGGAGGTGTTTAAGAAAAGACTGGAGGTGGCACTTAGTGCCATGGTCTAGTTGACATGGTGGTGTTAGGGCAAAAGTTGGACTCGATGATCCCAGAGGTCTCTTCCAACCAAATTGATTCTCTGATTCTGTACCTTGATACGGTTTACAGCAGTGGCGGCAGCATTGGAAAGTGGGTGAGCAAGAGGATTGCCTGGACTAGGCAGCACCTCCAGCCTGCCTCACTCCATGGGCTGAGAGTAGACACCTAATCCACCAAAGCCTTCCAGCCAGGTCTGCTCATGAACATGTGGCAGGGTAACATATGTGCTGTAGGCAAGAGAATGAAATAAGCTAGCAGACAAGCTCAGCAATGGGAGGGCAGGGCTGGCAGTTCGGCAGTAAGTCCTGCTTTGAAGTGCCTGGGGGAGTAGGTAGGTGGCTGCAGCCTGCTATTTTCTGTGGGAGTGCAAAGCAGCTGAGTCACAAATGGCTGAGTTTGTTGCCATTGTTAGTTGAGGTAAAAACTAAGCAAATAATCAGGGAAATTTGCAGTTTAAAATAATGTCCAGTTGTTACTACAGTTGAAAGCATGTAATGGCAAAATTGAGTTTGTATAGCAAACATAAATCTGTCAGTTCCTTACTCTCTTGCACTTGACTGGCAACCAGACAGCACTCTTCTAGTCCAGGTTATTTGCCTTTGGAATTTTTAATATTTTTTTTTCTACAGGAAAAAAGCAGAAAGTAAAGTTTTACTAGGCAACTGCAATTGATACCCAAACGGCATCGTAGATTGCAAGTGTATAAAAGAGAAGATTATCTCCATGACATGGCGGTGGATAAATGTGATGGTCTAGGAGAAAGGGCACTAAGGTCAATGGGAGTGCACCTTTTTTCTTTCTCCTTCTTGTCTGTTCCTGCAGTGTGATCAGAAAAAGATAGAAAACACAGAAACCATGTCTTGGGTCTTAGTGATGGTTGCTCTCTCTGTCTTTCCCTTCCCTCCAATACCATCTGCTCGCTGCCATTCTTCCCAGGGCACCATACACTCTTACTGGGCTTTGCCTAGACTGTAGGCTGGGCAACCTATTTACAACATCTTGACTTCATTTATGGTTTTACTGCATTGCCAGAATTTCTCTGAGGAATGCAAGAGAAAGAAAATAATCATCTGCAGCCGTTCATGTTGTAGAAAAATCTAATTAAATTTCAAGGGATGAAGACAGCTTCCTTTTACACTAAGGACTTCCCCTGCTGAATTGCAAAAGCATATTGCAAATAATAAAGGGGCTAAAAATTAAAAATACACCAAAGAAAAAAGAAAACAAAAAATTGGCACAAGAATGTTTTATGCCAGAAATCATTAGACAACTGCAATTGAAAGGCCATTACCAACTCCCACTATAATAAAAGACATTATAATTGCAGTCTGAACAACTAGGGTGACGCTTTCTACATTGTATTTTGTCTCCCATGGGACACATCTTGGCATTGCTGTTTATTAATGTAGGTGATAATCATACCATGAATGACTGGATTGATAAAAGTATATTGAGAACAGCTGCTAAAAATAGCTAAAAGAACAATGCACATTATATCTTTACTGGAATCTTTGAAAACAAAATGGAAGGGCTGTCTTTAAAAATTACTAAAAGTATAAAATAAAGATAACTGTAGCATTTAGAGAAATTTGTTCCCATCACGACTAATTCCAAGTTTCACATTTTTCTTGTGAGAGCAGGAATCTGTCCTAGTGAGCAAAACAAATCACATAGGTAATTAGATATTGGGTAAAAGGTAGGTGTATATCATTGTATTATCACCTGTACTTGTCAAGTTAGAAAACATACCAGTTTTAAACGAATGCTTTTTCTGGATGTCAGCCACTTCCTCTTATAATTATCATCTTTTTTCCTTCTTTTACCATTTCAGTTATTTGGGTGTTTCCTAGCCTGGGAGACACGAAAAAAATTAAATGATAGCAAGTACATCGGAATGAGTGTATACAACGTGGGGATAATGTGCATTATTGGTGCTGCTGTTTCATTCCTTACTCGGGACCAACCCAATGTGCAGTTCTGCATCGTTGCTTTAGTCATAATATTCTGCAGCACCATTACTCTCTGCCTTGTGTTTGTACCTAAGGTAGGTGAATTTGTTTAGCATGGGTCTGGATTTTTTTCCTTCTGTTTCGTAATTGCAATTTAATATGTAAAAGTTAACTTCCTTTTCAAGTACAGGGGATGTGTGTGAGTTCTAAACCAAACCCATCTATAATCTCTTGTCTCTGGATCCCCAGAGGAAGAACAAAGCTTCATGAGGTTTTGGAGAAAGTGGAATATGCAACGTTACAGGAGTGTGAATACATGTGTTTCTAACACCTGTATCTTTATGAATCTGTGACTGGGGAAACAAGGTTGTTTTCTGTCATTTCAATGGACTAGTCTCCATCTCCAACTTTCAGGAACTTTTTGGAAAGGGTGGTAAGCGGGAATTCAGGAGGGAAAGGTCCAGTTGTCTACTCTGCCACGTTTCTTATGAACCCTAAGCAAGATAATCAGGATCTCTGCTTCTATACCTACAGAACAGTAAGACCTTTTCAGTTCACTGGCATGCTGTAAGGTCAACTATGTTGAAACCTCTAAGGTATTCAAGTAGTGTGGTACAATAAGCTTTGTCAGTACTTCAGAGGAAAACTGTATGTACGCTGCAAATGCTGACACTGAAGATGTATTTATTAACAGGTATATTAATGGACTAAGTGAGGCACAGACTGGGAAGTGTATGCTTTCATTTCTTTTTGCTCTTTTGGGTTCTGAGGATGTGTTTGTTGTGCATTGTTGGAAGAATTGAGAAGACACTTACCGACACAGGGCTGGAACTTGATCGTTTCACTTGCAGAGTTAAGCTTTAGACATGAGTACGACAGGTCTGGAATGAAGGGAAAACTTGTTTCTGTGTAAGCTTACTTTAGCAACGCCTCAAGTTCTGGAGAATGTGTTTGATATTTTGAAGTAAAATGTATAATTGTATTCATTTTCAGTGACTTGCATGAACCTAGCTTATCACCCTGAATCATATGCATATGCAGTTGGATGTCCGAAACATTTGCAAGGCAAGAGTCAAGATGCAGGTCCTTTCACCTCTGGAATCTGTTTTTAGGTTTTTCATAGTAGTGGTGAAAAGTTTGTGACTCTTTACTGGGCCCTGTTCAATCAATGTATTGAGAAAATTATAGTGAATAGGTTCTGGTGCCAAGTGGCATCCCTCATGATGGTTCTAACAGGGTGACCAAGAATTATCTGTGTAAAAGGAACAAGCTAATAAATTAGTTTCAAAGTGTCCCATCTGAAAGAAATTAGAGGCACAGACTAGCAGTAGAAGCTGACTTTTGATCTGTAAAAAAGCGAAGTAATTTGTTCTCCATGACTGACAAACCAGGATGTTTTCACAAGTTCTGCAGTTCACTTCTCAAATATTAAAAAGCTGTACAGACATAAATAGTCATATTTTTATTCTGTCTTAGGGAAGAATCACAACTTCATTCTAAATTAAGGGAACATTCACAAACACAGCAATGGGGAGTACTTTGAAATACTGCGAGATTTAAGTGTGTAAGCTGTATGAAAATACGTATTAAAACTCTGATGCCAAAAATACCTCCACAGAATGTCAGAACTCTCTTCAAAGAGAAAATATTATTAATGCTGTGAAATGCTCTTCTGCCCCTTTGCTTTCATGCTCCTTTGCCCATCCTTCTTTTCTGCTGCCACAGGCTCTGAAATTACTTTTCTGTTTCCTTTTTTAACCCCTTCATCTGCTCTTCTTTTAAACCCCAGTTACCCTGCTCTCATTTTTCCTCTCAGTTCTTTCTGCTCAAAATACAAATACGAACCGTGGCCTTCCAGCATGAAGTACTTCATCTCATTCCATGTATTGTCAGGTTTCCAAATGCTTAGCTATTTTGCCTTAAAAATGGTCATTGGATAAGGTACCAAAAAAAAAAAAAGAGGAGCTGGAATGCACCACTTCCAATGCCCATGTAAGTTCTTTCACAGCTGGAGAGTTCTTCTTCTTGCACTTGTGTGGTTTGCCCTACATTTCTTCTCGCCATGCTGTGCCACAGTTACAGCAGGACAGCTGGCAAGCGCTCTCTCCTGCAACCTGCTCCAGCACAGGTTTCACAAGAGCCTATCTGGACCCCACAGAAGATTAGATCCAACACCACCCAGTTTGCACATCTAGGTAAAATGTCAGCGTGAGACAGGCATCAAATCTCTCCCCTTAACAAGTACGTCATCAATTAGTACAATTCTGACGGCACAGAAAGATTGCTGGTGAACTACTAAAGCCTGTGGTGCAGCAAGTGCAGGAGATGATAATGAAGACTTGGAAGATTGCACTTTTTCATTTATTAAACTGTGGCCAGATGGATGCAAGAAGTAATGTGGGGTTTGGGCCAGGTGAGTACTTCTACTTCTCTGCTACACAGAGTAAAACACATTCCTTTTAAATCATCTTCAGCAGTCTCCTGGGCCAACAGTGCTGGAATTCAATTTTGCCCCACAGCCCTTTTATGAATCTAAATAGGCACTATTCAATAATGTAGGCAAACTAGGGAACAAAACATGACATTTTTCCCTTACTTCTTGTCAGCTCTGCTAACCTTACTTATAACATGGCGATTTCTATACTTCTCCAGTTAAATGTCCGCCTCATCCACTGCCATTTTGTTCAGCGTCAAGTGCCTCAGAAACACAAGAGGAAAATCCCATAGCAGAGTAAGATAGATCAGAGAAAAAATGTTCATCGCTCTCTCCATTTAAAGGTATCCTCAAATACAAATGTTGATATCCATTATACTGCATCCTACTTACAGTAACTCTAGATATTCTTGTTATCCAATCAAAAAAGGTCCAAATATTTTTAAAACTATTATAGATTTCTGGGTTCAAGGATATCTTATAGAATTGATCTGCAAAATTCAAACATACATTTGGTATATTTTTCCTGTTAGAAGTTAACTGCTATGTCTAATTATCTTTTTAAGACCCAACATGTCTATAGTATTTTTCAGCATACTCATCACTTCTTTAAAAGAAACAATCCTAATATGTAGTCTCTCTTGAGAATGAAGTAATGAAGTAAAAAATGAAATAATTTTCCCTTGCTTATCTGTGTTTATCAAACTTCCATGTCCTTCCATTTTTTTCTGCTCCATCCCTTTTGAGACAGAACACTGCTCGGTTCTAGGCACCCACCATGTGCATACCCATCATTGGCTGCAATGGCATTAACACATTCATTCTGTAGAGCAGCAAGGCAAAATTAGTTTTATGGGACCAGGATTAAAACATTTTCTATGCTGGTAGCAGTTTTTTGTCTATTTGGCATTGACTCCTTGTAGATATCCAGTGTTGACTCTTTGTCAAAATTGAAACTGCACAGATGTGAGGCAGGAAGACACAAGTTCCACTGACTTTATGGCCAGAAGAAAAAAAAAGCTTACCTAACCTCATCCCTTGTACAGCGTGAACCAACAACATTGCCCATGGACTTTTCCATCTAATCCACACCATGTGATTGAATTCATTAGAGCATGTGTCCTTGTGGCAAAACATCCAGTCTTTAGCTATAAAGTCCCAGATGAAGATGAGTCAATTGATGGATGGCTATACTTCTATCTTATATTTGGTTTGAACTTAGACCACATCAAATTGCAGAGCTTTTATCTTGTAACACTTTTGCTGGCTAATTTAAGAAACCTTGTAATTACTGTTCTTCACCTTTAACTTCATTTTAATGCTGATTTTGGTCTGGGAGTTAGACACACCAATCATTACAACCAGTCTAATTAGAATCAAGGAAATGGGGGCGAGGAGAGGCAGGGGGCTCTAGAAGACTCAGCTACAGCAGGTTACTGAGGGTCTTGTGGGTCTTGATTATCTCCAGGAATTAATACTCGCCAACCTCTCTGAGCATCTATACCAGTGTTTGACCACACACAGCAGAAAAAAAAAATTCTGATGTTTAAATGAAGTTTCCTGGTTTTCAGTTTGTGCCTCCCTTCCTTTCACTGGGCACCACTGAGAAGAGTCTGGCTCCATCCTCTTTACTCTCCCTCATCACATATTTATATACATGAATAATGTCCCCCCCTTGATCTCTTCCATCTCAAGGCTAAACAATCATCAGCCTCAGCTTGTATCATAAGGGCTCCAAACCTTTTCATCATCTTTGTGGCCCTTCACTGGGCTTTCTTCAGTACTCCCATGTCTCTCTCATACTGGGGAGCCCAAACATGGACACAACACTCCAGGTGTGCTCTCACCAGGGCTGAGTAGAAAGGAAGGATCACCTCCATTGGCCCAGGGTACTACTGGCTCATGTTCCCCTTGGTGTCCACCACAATCCCCAGTGCCTTTGCTGAAAAGCTGCTTCCCAGCCAAACACCCCTCAGCCTGTTTGGGTGGGTGCTCAGGATTTCTTTCTCCCCAAGGGCGGGATTTGGTATTTCCTTTGATCAGCTTCTGGAGATTCCTGTTGGCCCAGATCTCCGGTCTCGACAGCCCACTGAACAGCAGCACAATCATCTGGTGTATCAACACCTCCTCTTCTTTGAGGATCATCTGCAAACTTGCTGAGGGTGTGCTCTGTCCCACCATCCAGGTCACTAATAAAGATGTTAAACAGTATTGGTCCTAGCGTGAACCTCTGAGGTACAGCACTAGTGACTGGCTTCCACAATCCTTTCAACCTGACAGTTCAGACGGTTTTCAGTCCACCTCACTGACCGCTTACCTAGTCAATACTTCATCAGTTTGACTATGAGGATGTTATGGGAGACAGTGTTGAAATCTTTGCGTAAGTCAAGAAAAAGAACTCTCCCCCCTCGTCTACCAGCCCGGACATCTCACTGAAGAAAGCTATCAAGTTGGTCAGGCAGGATTTCCCCTTCATAAATCAATGATGACTGCTTCTAATCACCTTCTTGCTCTTAATATGTTTGGAAATCGTTCCCAAGAGGATTTGGTGCAGCAGCTTCCATGGACTGAGGTGAAGGTGACCAGGAAGCATTTCCCCAGATTCTCCTTCTCACCTCTCCTGAACACAGCTGTGACATTTCCTTTCTCCCAGTTCTCAGGAACCTCTCCCAATCAACATCACCTTCCAAAGGTAATTGAGAGTGGCCTCGCAATGACATTGGCCAGCTCCGTTATTCCTCAGGGCTATACCTCATCAAGTTGCATGAACTTGTGTTCAATTGCTTTAGGGGTCTTAGGGGTCTGAGACTTCTGAAGGCAAGTGTTACCAGTAAAGACTAAGGAAAGAAGGCATTGCATACCTCAGCCTTCTCCATCTCCTTTATCACCTGAAAAAGGAAATTTATTGTGTTCAAGTATCATCCCGATCTGCAGACTTCATCTGTAAACACATGCCAGGGACCAAGTGCTTCAGTGTCTGATCAGTCAGATCTCTCTCTGTCAGAAGTTAGGTCCTTATTTCATGGCACGGCAGCTGCAGAAGAGTTTCACTCTCTGAAGAACAAGAGGAACCAATTCCAAAATGGGGCTATATCACAAAATCTGGCTGTGCTGTGCTTACAGAATGATTGACCCCTCCTGCTTTTCGGAGAACTCGACGCCTTTGGATTTATGATGCCATGCCTATGCTCTCAGGGCAGGAAGCTCCTTCAGCTATGTCTGTATACAAATATATATGTATGCTGCTTGGCAAGTAATCATCAATTCTGTATTCTCTAGAGTAATACAAGAAGCTCTCTCCCCCTTGCCAAACAGCTAGTAGCTTTCTCTCCTCATGTCGAGGTGATATTTTCACATTGTCACTGAGTGTTAAGTCTTACTTATATTTGCTTAAATTAAATATGTTTAAGGTTAACCTTTTTATAAGTGGCTTATTTAGTTTATTTGAACAGATTTGCTTTATTTTGGGTCACTAAAACCTCATTAAATTTCTGTTATCTCCAGAGTTCAATCTCTCATGAGTTCTTTCTGTTAATACTCCTGCTTCGTGCCTCTCTCTGCTTGAGTGTTACTTGTAACAGTAGGAAAGGAGAAATTTCAGGTGAAACTGTTTTCGAAGAAAAGGACTTGGTGGGTTGTTTTTTTCTTAATGAAGGAATGTATCCTTTGAAAATATGAAGATATCAATGAAGGAGAAAATTATGTTTGATGACATATTAAAATATATTTTTAGCATAATTAAAATCTGGCTGAATATATTTTAAATTACTTTTTCCTATTTTTTTTCAACACTTCCCTTTGCAAAATCATTTTGGTTCAACCTTTTCTGTAAAGTTATTCAGAAATTATCTCAAGTACTGCACATAGCAAGCAGAGCTCACTTTCCAGAATTTTGTACTTGAAAGTCAGAAAGGAACTCTTGGTTTGCCTTTCAATATTTTGAAATACAAAAGAAATAGCTGCAAAAATAAAACCATGGACAGGATTTCTTAAGGCTTTTAAACCTTTCAGCTCATCACACTGAGGACAAATCCAGATGCAGCCACACAGAACAGACGATTTCAGTTCACTCAAAATCAAAAGAAAGAAGATTCAAAAACATCAACATCAGTCACCAGCGTCAATCAGGCCAGCACATCTCGACTAGAAGGACTGCAGTCAGAGAACCACCGCTTAAGAATGAAAATTACAGAGGTATTGTTTATTGTATATACTGCTTGAGAATTTTTTTTTGGTTGCAATTCTGTAATCTGCTTAAATGTTGACTACTTTTTAGAGGAAAACATTAGCTTTCCCCATAGAAAAATATTGAAATGATAGGAAACATGATTTATATTAACAGCTAATTAATACAGTGAATACTTAGCAGGTATGATAAAAGGAAAATGTGCCTAAGCAAATTAAAATGAAACTTCCCCAATTTATTTGTAACAAGCAAATTACGCTGCTACTTCACATGGACATGCTAAGCACCGTAGAGCAATAGCTCTAGAAATGCAACCTTAACATGCAAGGGTAAGAGAGATCTGCAGCCCCAGGGGCACTTAGGAGCTGTCTTTGTTCCTGTTTATGGCTGAGTTCAGAGACTGCTGTTGTTGTTATTCCTCAGCCTCTCTGAGAGTTCACTCAAAAACTTGCTAGGCAGATTTTTACATCTCCCATGAAACAGAATTGCATATTTTCTTAAGATAGAAAATACCTTTACAGTCATGTAAGCTGACCCTTTTAGCACAAAGGCTGTGAAGTTTCTTCAGTCTCTACTGAGAGGGAGGCTAAGTACATGGAGTGCATGAATTCCATTAGAGACATAACATGTATATTTTTAATTATGTCCATCTTTGCTCAGGAGACCTCAAACAATGACAAATCAGCCTTGAAGACTGCCCATTTTGTGAGACAGGATAACCATAACTGATCTATACCTTACAAAAAATTAACCTGTTCTTGCCTAGTCTGTGAAGTATTCTCATACCTTGAAGAAAAGTTATTTTATTGCAACCATTACTTCTTCTTCCAAGTCTGAACTAATGATAATTGCCTAGGTAACCAAAAGGTGTTTACTCAGACTACCAAAGACTCCAAAAGCAAAAGTTGTCTCTGCCTTGTTAAAGCAATTTAGTTCAGCTTTGCCAGGTCCCTTTCATGTGAGAGCCTTGCAATTTTTAATGAAGGCTCAGCTGGCTACTGGCTATTTCAGTTTCTTTATCCTACTGTAGTTTTTTCTGCTAAGCCTCCTAACTCACAAGATCTCAGCCTGTGCCTCGCAAGGCTCATGACAGAGATCACAGGTAGGGCTGGTCGGGGCAACTGAGCCATATTAGTGCATGTAGGGCCTTGCTGATCGTTGTAGACTTTCCTTAACTAGATTAAATCAAATACCCAGCACCAGTAGGTCCCAGTAAGGGTCTCATTGTCAAGGGGATTTGGAGCATGCCCTACCGTGGCTAGCAGCTGCATCTCTGACTTATCTACCTTGAGTTGCTATGTCCCAGTTCTACGAGGAAACAATATAAATCTAAATTCAGCAGTTTGAAAATTCTGTTAAGCCAGTAGTGAGTGGGATGTACTCTGGCCACCATAATCTGGACAATTGTTCACAAAGAGCATCCCAGGTCACCATTAAGATGCTCGTATCTGGCTATTTTCTACTGGGGCTGTAGCCAATTGAATACAAGTGAGCCTTTGGGGAGAGCACCCTGTGTTCAGCTCAGTGCCAAAAGCCAGGGCTGTACCAACCCAGCGTTTGTGCTGTGGCTCTTCCAGACAGCAAACATCCCTCTAGTCTTAAATGATGCTTTTGGGGAGAGAGAAGACTGGGATTTTTGTTTCTTCCCCCTCCTCTAATTTACGTTATTTTCCCTCTTGGAAAACTATTCTTACAACGGCAGTTTAGTGCTAACTATCAGATTACACAGTTTAAGACACAAAAGATATAAAACGCGGGCGTAATTTTCAAATTACAAAAGTATAGAGTGTTGTCAGCCACAGAACTGAAAACTGTGCGTTGGATTTTCTTCGACATTTCACGCACACAGAGACATAAACAAAAAGTCTAACAAGAGTCTGTCTCTCCAAGAAAGGTAAAAGGAGTAAAAATAATCTTTAGGAAACAAAACATTTCCAGTAGAGTTGACTGCAGTCACTCACGTGGCTGGACATGCCCCTGATGCCATAGTTCACTTATATTCTGTATGTTTGATAATTTGATTGACTCAACAAAGTGGTTATATGCCACATTTGTACACATAAGTAAGAAATAGTCGAGAGGTTTTCAGACTGGGCTTTCTAGTGCCCATTTCTTTCTCATTCAGCAGTACATCTGAATTGCTTAAGCTGTCAACTACTAAAGCTTGTACTTCTCATATGCCCTGTGTGCAATAAAACAGCTGAATGCGGTTTGTTCCTTGTAGCATGATTTTTAGAGGTAGTGTTGTAGTGCTGTAAGAAAACTGTATTTGGCACAGTGTGGCAATTGCATTATCACCTGCCTTCTAGTCCAGTTATAGAAAACTATGCAGTTTCCGCAGATACCTGAAGCAATGACACTTGAATTTTCAGGGACTCATACTCTTTCTGTTTTGCAGCTGGACAAAGACTTGGAAGAGGTCACAATGCAACTTCAGGACACTCCTGAGAAAACAACATACATTAAGCAGAACCACTATCAGGATCTTAATGACATTCTTAGTATACGGAACTTCACAGACAGCAAAGGTGAGACTTAGTAAAATCCCTTAGTAGCTTAACCTACCAAGATTTTTAATAGCAATTTCATTGGATTGGTTCCAGAGCACTTGGACCTTGGTAAGATAGAGCTTTAAATATTTTGATTGCATTACAGAAAGTACACAGATTCCCATAATAAGCTATGTGGTACCCACTGAGTAGGTACTTCTCTGTACATATGTCTTCTATTGTATGGCCTGTGTGTTTAATACACATGGTAAAGCGTGAAACTTTTAAAAGCATACTTGTGTTCAGAAGTCAAGTTTTCTGTGCTGCATGGAGGGAGGAAAGTCACAGAATGTTTCAGATCTTGTGAGAGTTAATCGAGCCAGCCTTCAGCAGTAGGAAGCCCAGTTTAATATGTGCTCGTCTGAGTAGGACGTTCAAATCCTGCTTTTGGACACTGTTATCAAGCACATAGAAGAGAAGCATGTAAATATTTCAGTGATGATTTGGACTCTAAATGTAGAATTGAAGGCACTCATGTATGAAAATTCTTCCCTAGGAACTGATAAAAAAAGATGTCATGATGACTGTAATATTCCTAAGTTGTTTCTACTGCATCTCTTGCATCGCTCCCTGAAGAAATACATGTGAAAGAATTGCTTACATTAAAGCTATTTTGCTTTTGGGAAGCAATAAGATCTGGTGCATAGTGCAATAAACTGGAAGCCAGGACACTCAGCTTCCATTTCTGACTCTAGAATGGATCTACTTTATGGCTTTTGGCAAATGACTTTGTACATCTGAATGTTACTATATTATGTGAAAAACTAGTTGCCCTGTGTTGGGAAGTCGTAGACTTGCATGTTTGTTGCAATGCTAGTCTCAGGCTTCCTATTGATGTGGCAGAGTAAGCTTGGTTAAGTGGAACAGAAGCTACTCCTGTAAATATAGTTGTTGAAAAGTAATTTTAGAACAGCAGCAACAGTTCACATATGCTTTTGAAGTATATTGACATTTTGGTTGGATAAGGTTACTTTTTCATGTGCCTTTTGTTTTAGCCTGGGTATACACTTGGTTGTGTAACTTGTGGCAAAAAAAAAACCAAAACAAAACAAAAAAAAAAAAAGAAGAGCTCCGTAGAGTTCCCAGTGTCCTTTTTAAAATTAAAAAAACAGAAGGGGAGAAAGGAGGAAAAGGAAAATGTAAATAGCTGCTGGAGGCGTGTGATTATTGGGCTGAGATCAGCAGCAAGAACTAACATCAGTGAGTGGGATGAGGCAGTTTTACTGAGTGTTTGAAAGGAACACATAGAATGTTCCACTCATGTCAGATGCTCCAGGAAAAATGATAAATCATGAATAATATTTCAAGCAGGAAAGATACATTACATTGTGCCAAATGCCCCTCTGAGTTTGGGTATGAGAAATAAAAATTATTCTCAAGAGATACTCCGAGTATAAATTTAGGATGGGATGCTTCCCACAGCAGGTTGCACTCCATTAGCAGTACGATGCTGGCAAAGAAATCAAGGAGAAAATATAACCTTTCTGCACTTACTTGTGGCTATAGCTACAAAAGACATTGATGCCTAACTGCTGCTTAAGCAGCCGCATCCAAGACTGTCTGTGTTCCTAATTTTCCCCCAGTACAGTTCCCCAACTTCTACATTTCTGCTGCTGGGTACATATTTAAAATCACCTGTATGTATGGAGCCTTAATGTACAGAGTAGCTTGGAATGATGTATTATCGGGATTTACAGGGTAGATATTCTTCTGCATACTGAAGTGGCCGGACACAGTTTTCTGGATGGACTTACCACATAAAGCTCCACACAAAAGAGGGGAGGGGGGAAAGCAGGATGTTTTCCCTTGGCCATCTTTATATTTAATAGGTTAGAGCATTCATTCACCTGGGAATGAAGAAGACCTGGATCTCAGTTTGCAGCAGGTGTTTGAAGCTTGGTCCCACACCTGGCGGTGAATGCCCCAAGCATGAGTATTATGGGGAGTCCTGATCCTGACTCAAGTGACATCAAATATTCATACTTCCAGGCACTGAGCCACCATGTTCAACAACCCTTGCTAGCCTTTTCCTGTCCCTCCATTCCCATTTCTTCTGCCTCTTGTTTTCTCTCTTTCCCCTTTTCCCTGTCCCTTAGCTACATGTCTGAATTACCTCTCTGTTTCTCTCACTGCATCCATTCCCAATAGTCAACCTATGTGCTTAATTTAAATTTGCCATTCCAATCAAAATAACAAGGCTTTGGAGAATTCATGCTGCTGAGTCACTGCTGCTTCTGTGCAGATGCAAACAGACATCACTTAAATGGTACTTAAAAAAATTCTGGCCCTTACGGCTACAGGAAAGCTAACTCTGGCTGACATAACTGTGCTTCCTGTAGCTATGTATTTCATTTAACTTTCTGTAAATGAAAGTACAGAACCTTGAAACTATGCGTCCCTGATGGTACTTGAGCAAAGCTTCGGAATTGTAAATTATTTGTTAGCATGACCTAGAAGTGACCATGTGTCTCACCTCCACCGTGCAACTGGGAAGCCAGACCAATGTTGTTTTTAAGGTGATGACAAGGTTTGTGCCTACCTTGGACTTTGTGAAAATGTGAGCCGAGAGAGAGGGAGTAGGACAGTGAAGAGAGATGCTAAAAACAGCTGACTTGACTTGGAGCTAAAAATCATAGCAGATCATTTGCCACATTTGCACTGTGGACATGGTTGAATCCTATGTCAATCTTCTTTATAAAATAGCTTCTTGTTCTGAAGGAGTTCCCTCAGAGAATGCCACGTAGTGTATCCCCATTGCTATTGCTTACACAAATTCAGGGCACTGCACTTCAGAGAACAGATAATAACACAGGACTTATGCAATGCAGCTTGAACAAGTCCTAATCAAACATTAATATTGTAGTACACTTCAGTAGGTTTCTGATCTGTAAAAACTGTCCAGAGTTCAAATTCCTGCCTCCTATAGCCAAGTGCCAAAGGAGGTTATTTGATTCTTCCCTGCCTTCCTCACCACCCTCGTTTACGTCAAATATGGGTTTAGGATACAAAAGTTAAATTACTTTTGCCAAAATACGTAGACACAGCTGTGCGCTCCTATAACTGTCTGACCTCAGGCAAAGTTTCATAACTTTGGGATTCCTGCTTAGTTATTAACAGCAACAGCTCCGGAGCTCTTTGCTGGCACGGGGACTCCTTTACAGCACATTTCAGTACATCGCATTTAAAGAGAGATATTATCCGAGATGCTCATCTCTCATTCACAAATGTGTAATGTCCCTGAGACATCTACAGCAATTGGCTATGTAAGAAAAGCAATTAGGAAAATGTGGTTTGTCATTTATGGTTCAATTGCTTTTTTTTTAACGCAGACTTTTGTCTGTGCTGCTAGACAGCTTTGTGTGGTCAAGCAGTTCTCAACACACTCCATGGACTGTGGCTCTGGGACCTCAAATGGCTTCCCGAGTTGAATTTAAAAGGGCATCCCCTTAACTTCATTTGATACTGTCCTCAGATGATTTTGAGTCACTGCATCTGCTAGCGACCTTGGCTCTGTGCACAGCACAACATCAGCTTCTCCCCCGGCACTTGTGGGATCTGGTCTTGAGCCGCGTTACAGCCTGATTTGAGGCAGGGATGGGCGGTGGGCGAGACCAGCCCTTGGCTCGGGCAGTTCCTGTGACTGGCAGTGCCATTCAGCAAGGAGAGCCAAGCCTGGAGACATGGCTGAGTTTTCCAGGCTGACATTTGGAAAAAGGAGGACAAATGCTTGTAACTGTGATGCTGTGTAAAGAGGAAGGTTGTGCTGCACAGCTCCAGGGAAGAAATACCCTGGCACTGGCACAAACCAGAGCTTCCCAAAAGGGCTCCCTGCACCCATGTAGCCAGCATGCCAGAAACAGGAGAGACTTTCTGAAGGTAGGAGGTATTTGAAGGTAGAAGTTATTTCTACTGTGCAAGTTCCTGCAGATATAAAAGTTACTGAAGAGAAAAATAGAGAGGGAAGATACTGTGTGGTTTGGGGTGGGGAGGTTGGATAATTTTGGTATGCTTGGAATCTTACTATCTTACTCTATTTGACTTCTATTTGACATTTTATTACATGAAATTATTTCTACATGAATGATTCATAGATTGCAAGAGTTTCATACAAAACCAAGCTCAGAAGAAATCCTGCAGAAGAATCTCCATTTATTTCTACCTTTGCCAGTACATTTCAGAGTAGTGTATTAGGGAAATTAATGAATGACAGCCATCCTCAAAGTACATGCAAAGCAAGAGACAGCCTTGCAATAGTCCCCACTTATGAACAAATCCTTTTTGGTAGTTCTCTCTCTGCAGGCACCCTTGCTTGCTGAGAAAGCCTTTTCTGTTTTGAGCCAGAAAAGAGTCTTTACTCATTGCTGTAAATGGACTGGGAGCATTCATTTACATGTCAGATATGCCTACATACTGTCAGTTGTCACCCCACTCCAATGTTTCCCAGTGTTAGTTTTTCCCCAAGTAAAAGCAGCTCAAAGAAAAACAGATTTCGAAGGCATGTTGCTGCAAATGCAAAGCAAAACAGAGTTCATCTGTGACAAAGGGGGGAAATATTACTTCTGTGAAGTTAGTGCGATTCAAGCATTAAGCTTGAGATTGAAACCACAGATTCAAAGGAAAGGCTTTCACTAATAACGTCTTTAAAGCAATGCTGTTTTAAAGAAAGGATATCGTTCATTATATCCCATGTATATAGAGATATATAGAGATATGTATACTAGTTTCTATGAAGCCTAGCAAATTAATTCCAGTCCTGAAACTGGAGCTTGTTTCTATTTCAATAGGGAGACCAAACTGCCAGAGGTTCAATGCATGCCCTTCCCTGCACAGAAATAAGTCTGCAGTAAAGGGAGTTTCTTCAGATTTAAAATAGTATAAATCAGAGAAGAGTCTTGCCGGCTTTTCTTTTTAAAAAATCTTCCTTTCAAAACATAACTATCAGAAGTCATGATTTAGACTGCCTGGTGCTGTATGCTTAGTTCAGGAGAACTTTTTCTGGTATATCCAGCAGATGATGTGATCATTTTAATTTTTCCTTTCATTTTACTTTCTTTTCATCCTGTTCACATGAAAAGTAGAAACTGGCTAGTCATGTTTCACAATCCAAACAACAAAACTATGAAAAATTACAGTGGATTTTAAAAATCGACTTCTAGCTTTAAAGTTTCTCAAGTTCTTCAGTAAATCAGCAAGGTTATCTCTGCCAGATCTTGTAAGTCATTATTAAACCACACTTGGTTCTTTCTGGAGCATAAAATATGCTTTCCAGCAAAGAGAAAACAACAGTGGAATTGGCAGATGTGGGGTGAAGAGTCGTTCTGCCATCTAGTTGTAAGCCATCGGAGGAATATTGCCGCAAAAGCATAATGATGAAGATGTTCAATAAAGCTGCAGTGTACAAACGTCAACAAAACAAGATTTTAGTTGAAGAAATACAGTTTCTAAAATCTTGGAAGAAATTGCAGCAGTGGCAGTCACCTGGTGTTTTTCTGCCTGCAGCTGAACAGGAGTCGTTAAAATGCACAACGCGTTTAAGCCAGCCCAGGTAATTTTGACAGGACCAGGTTGCGGAGTGATTATACGTACGGCAGGTCTGAAGCGAGCATCACCCCTGGCAGAGGGAGAGGCGAGCAGCTGGGAGCAGTGACCTCCTCGCTGAGCCTCTCCGCAGCCAGCGCCGGGTGTGCTCTTGCAGCTCAGAGCTTGGTAATTGGAAGTTGTTTCTCTGCTGCAGGTAGGCAAAGGTCCTGAGCTAAAGCCTTCTGGCTCTCACCGACAACTGGGCAGTAGCTTTTGTTTTCTAATGAACCCATCAGTGAGTGCCATGAAAGGCCCTTGAGATCTATTTGTCTTTTTTCCCAATGGTTTTCTGAATGGAAAGTGCTCAGGCATCACTTATTCAGACTTCTGAGTTCAGGTTTGAGGTCTACGAAGGTGAAAATTACTTAGAGAGTGCTTCTGGCTAATGTAAATTCAATTTTGAAGGGAGTTGGATCATCCCGGTGCAACTTATTCAGTAGCATCTGCAGTGGCAGACAGTACCTTGAGAATGAAGGGCATTTTTCAAGTGGCGTGCTTAATGGACAGAGGAAGAAAAGATGAGGAAGTACTAAAAGCATTGCTACAGTTTCCAGGGGAAACTGGGAACTCAAATGTTTACCGTTACCCTTAATTTACTTTCTTATAATTGTTCATGTATATAAAATCGATTTCCTCCATCCTTAAGTTTTTTTACGTGCATATGGTAATAGTGTTTTTCTTAAAGCTCCAGCTCCTGAAAGCATATGACTAAGTGAGAATCTTGCTCTTCATTATTTAAATGAAAGGTAAATGAAGAAAAGAAGAAAAAAGAAAGACATTCTAGTTTCCATAGCTGCAGAATAAAAATCTAACCACTCCTCTACCAAAAAGCTTAACAACTAAGAATTGCCCAACTTCTTGTATTTTGAAAGAAGCAAAGGAAAAACAAAAAAAAATCTCAACATTGGGGCAGTTTTATGTGGATTTTGTCTGTATTTTACACATATACATTAGAATTTGCATATGGTAACCTTGTATACAGAAATTTATGCAGTATATTAAGGGCGAGTCATATGCAAGAGTGGTAGAAAAGGGTCTATTGAGAATAGCACACAGTGATATATGGGCAGTTGGTGTTGAGGGGTGAGTAGGCAGAGAATACATGATTTCTGCTCTACTTTAAACTAAATCCCCCACCTTTTTGACAAGGACCGCCTCCTTCTCTCTCTCCCTCACAGCACAACTGAAAGCACAAGAAACTCCTTTAGAGGTATACAACACAGATTAATATATGAAATCTCATATGCCCGAAGCCCAACAGTTGCCTATTACAGTCATCTGATGAAGAATTGTATCTTCAGTGGCTTTGTAAAAGGATAAATTGCTTATCTTGGCCAAAGGAGTTGAAACCTTAAAATACTTAAATAATAGATTTTTTTCATCCCTAATTCCAAGGATTATAAAATTTTAACTCTGATCTATATCATAAAGTCAGCAGTTTTCGTTGTCAGCTTAGATCAGATC
Source organism: Cariama cristata (assembly GCF_000690535.1). Classification (NCBI taxonomy): domain Eukaryota; kingdom Metazoa; phylum Chordata; class Aves; order Cariamiformes; family Cariamidae; genus Cariama; species Cariama cristata. The sequence goes on from NW_009615102.1 coordinate 24,326, forward strand.
AGGACTGAACATTGATTTTAATCACGGAAGTTCTTTTCTATGTGTCTGTTTATAGACATCACAAGGCTTTTATGCAAATGCCAAGCTCAATATACATAGAAATGTGATAGATGGAAAATAAAAACTGAACTCTTGTGACAGCAAATGCCACACCAGCAAACTTCAGGCTGCCTGAGATGATAGACTTTGTTGCTCATCTTAGCCACTGTCAGATTTGACTCTTTGCTGTCCTACCTTCACATCTAAACCATCACTGAATCCTGTCATATCTTCCTTTTAAGCACGCTTCTTGCTACAACAGAATTCCTTAGCTCTCTTTTACTGACATTTTGTTGCCCCAACAGAAGCCGCTTCATGTGTTCTGCTCGCCTTCTTTCTCACCCAGATCGTTCTCTTCCATGCAACATAAGCAAAAAATCTTCTCTCCTACTCTTCTGAACTGTAGCGATGCCCAAGTCTGCTCATTTTTGCATCCTCACCTATTCACTTCTTTCCAAGTTTCTTATTAGATTTTTCACAGTAAAAAGTGAATGCTACAAAATAATGCTGGGGATGACTGTACTGGGAGGGCAATTACATATGTTGGAGTTTGCCCTCAAAATATTCCTGTTTCTGCTTCCAGCTTCTTTCCTCCCTCTTTGTTTCTGCTGCTTGTTTTGTCCCACCAGTGCTTGTCGATAGCGTATATATTCCCCGAATGCTGGGACCTGCGCATTATTTGGGGCTTCTGAGTATTAGCAGAACAGAAAGGCAGCTTAAGCCTTCAATACGCGCTGTGTTTTTCATGTTTTTTACATTTTCTCTTCACTATTTTCCTACCTTTCCACCTCATACCCATTTTTACATTCAAATCCTCCAGTGTCCTTCTCAAGAATTTACCTTCAAATCCTCTTCCATGCTGCCCTAATGGCTGCAGCAATCACTGTTTTCTCTGTGTGCGTGGCAAACAACTGCCAGTGATGGATTTCGAACTGCTCTGTAATTATTTATGAAAGCTGTGCGCTGTCCTCATTACTCAGATGTTTTCCATGTGACTTTATTTGGCTTAACACAGTAGGAGACTCTCGAAAAGCAGGCAGGAACAGAAAGGAGCCCCAGCAAAGACAGCCTTCTTAAAATGCCTGTGTTCACCTGTGTTTCTCGGGGGGACCGATGCCACAGGCTTCAGCACAGCAAGCCAGGGACTCCCGGGACACCCAGGGGAATCGAGTGAAGCTACCTACGGGGAAAATGATGATCTTTTATGTCATCACTATACAGAAAAGAGAACAGCAGGAGAAAGCTTAATGAAATCATTAGCTGTCCTTCCTGCAGACAGCCTATGGACCAGTGCAACTGATATGAATCAAATTTCCGTGCTAAATGATAGCAGATAGTTAAATGATGGCACTTAATCGCTTCTGTGATTGCAAGAGTACCAAGGTTTTATATATCAATGACATTATATGAAAATACTTAAATAAGAGGTTTTTTCCATATGAAAAGGTAACAATTTTTGAGTGCAAGATAATACGATGGCACAGTTACATTAACTTTTTACACAGCCTAAGACTGGGTGAGAGAGCATGATAGGGCTACATAGAGGTGGGCAACAAGGTCTGGTTTGTGGTGGTTTGGTTTTTTTTTAAAGGAGGGGGGGGAAGCAAAGGAAGGACAAAAGAGGTTTTGTCCCTTTTCTGTTTCTTCATGGTAGTTCCTACAAAGCAACACATCGTCGAAACCATAACAGTACCAATGACTCACAGGGCAACCTGAGATTTTATTGGAATATAGGCAGAAAGAGTTTACTTTATGGCATTATGAACATCTGGGAAATTTTAAAAAGGAACAATTTTTAAATGGTCACTTGGTCACAGTAAAGTAAAATTGAATGTGTTGTACCTCCAGATGGTGAGACAGCCATTTTGAAAAATCATCTTGATCAAAATCCACCAGCACAATGGGGGTCATCAGACCCTTCCAGAACAAGCAAAGATCCTATAGAAGACATCAACTCTCCAGAGCAGTAAGTATACACCATTACATACTGGTACACAAAAAGGCACCCCTTGCTTTCTTGGGTATGCATGTGTTTGGGCATGCACACTTTTTATCATTTTAGCCATAAATTCCATCCTGGACACCAGCTGCCTTGCTGATAAGATGTTAATTTAAATGATTACATTTCATCAAAACCCCTATTTCTCTTTGATGCATTTTTATATGGGAAGACCTTCACTGTAAACCCTTTCAGCCAGCCCCAGCTACAGAGCTGGAACTCTCAGCAACAGAAGATGTGAATGGCATCTCCTGAAGCACCAGTGGGCAGCAACATTGTACTGGGATGCCTCCCTGCCACCAACTCACCATCCCCAACAAATTTAGAGGATATCAGGGGCAGTAGATCCTAAGGTGCTCCAAAGGCAAACTAACATACTTCTTTCTCTTGTCAGAAACATCCATAACATGATGTCTAAAGTTTCTGTGCAGAGTTACAGGACAAGCTGTTCCCAACCACCAATGTATATTAAGGAGGGAAGAGGATGTACATATGTGCACACACGTGTTATGACTATTGTCAAAAGCCCAAGTCCTTCCATACACCAGCCAGAGGGGTTCATGGTGTACATAGCCATTTCGTTCTCCTTCGATCTTAAGCTAGCTGAGAAATAAAAACAGTACGAGGGCTTTTCAACGTTGCCATAGCAGCTGGACCTGAGTTTTGGCACAGGAGAGCCTGCATCAAGTAGTTTCCTTTAGAAACAATGCTGCGGCTACAAGGAGAGGATAGCACAAAGCACTTGCTAGATTCATGGAGAGAAAAGAGTCTTATAGTATCAGCTTTTCTTTCTAGGAATCTATACAATAAACTCACGTACTACCCTCTACCAGCTCAGCAGGACCTGCCACGGGCCAGAGCTCAGGGAAGTGTCATTTGTCCCTGGATCAACCACTTCCCCACGGCAGCCTAGTTACATGGGCATCGCTCCATCAGGATCTGAGCTAAGAGCTGTCAGACGCCCACTTTGTACACAGGCAACTTAAAAGCTTATTTACAAACAGAATAAGTTAAACAAATTACTAGACTGAGTCACATGTTACCTCAGTGACAGCAAACCTGATTTCAGATAGCAGTTACTGCCTTGTACTACCTGATGGAGGAAAACATGTGGATTTCTAACTCAGTCCTTGCACTCAAAAAAACCCAACCCAAACCTCCATAGGAGCTAATCCACACACACATATGCACCAAAAAAGCCCCCAGTAGCTGAAATACCTGGTTATTTCACAAAAGCAGGGCTCTCGCTGAGAAAGCTCTTGTGACTTTATGGGGTCAGCAGAGTGCTTTAATGCTTAGCTATTAGAGGTGTCTTTTTCGAGCACCATTTGTCAGAAATAATGTAGTGTGAATGCAGCCTCATCTGCACATGGCCCGCTGACATTAAGAGAGATGCTAAGAGAAACACAGACACTCAGATAATCAAGCTGTCCCGATACAGATTTAATACAGAAAACAAAACAAAACAAAACAAAACACACACATTTGTTGATGACAGAATTTCCTGTAGGCTGGTGGTAACTGGTGAGAAGACTGAGATTTCCTAGATGTCTTAAACAGCGGGTCAATACAAATCTGAACAGTCACTGACACTTATGAAAAGCTTAATTAATAAAGGTCTGCTAAATCAAAAGGGTGTCACATTCAGCACTTACACAGCTGTGACTGTGCCAGGTCCAAGGGGCAACATCTCCCCTGGGGATGCGTTGGCAGTTTGGCTACCAGAGCCAGACCACCCAGGCACCGTGGCCCTGCCAGAGAGGAGACGTGTAGCCGTCTTCAGGACTAGGGTTTTGTGACTCCCTTTCTTTGACAAGAAATTGCCTCTTTTCAAACTTCTGCTCTTTAAGAATATCCTTCTGCACGCATTTGCTTTTTTTTCAGCTTGTCTGGTCGCACTTATGGCCTTCTGTGGTTATTAAATAGATCATTTTTGTAAAAAAAACAATAAGAGTTAAAGACAAACTGTAGTTTGTGCCTTCTTTTTCTCACTCATAAGGCATCTAATGGAGAGGTAGTCACATAGTCTGCCAAACTATTTCTTATTCAAGAACACAAACCTCAAGGACATTAGTCTGAAAAAGATTTCCTCTTTGCCACAAACCTATGAAAGGAGAACATTAAAATAATAATTTACCTGCAGAAATGTTAACTCTTTAACGGCTATAGCAAAAAGGAGCATCACAGATTCCTGTTACTGCCAGCACTCAGGAAAGCTAACGTCTTCCAGTATGAAAGTTCTTGCAGAGGGCAGAAAAGAGTTTGATTTGGGATTTTTTTCATTCTTTCTTAGCATTAGTGCTACATTTGACTGACTGCAAGTGTGATCCCTTGTCCTGCAGTTGTGTTCAAAGTGAAGGCACAGCAGTACACATGCACTTCAGGCTCAGTAGTGCAGGAAGCTGTTTCACTTTTGTTGATGGGGGGATGTTTATATCACCTCAACCAGAATGTGAAAAACATTTGTTTTGTGCTTGGCTCAGGTTTAGAACCCTGTACCTAAGGAAAATGCAGTCTGTATGACTGTAAAGCAGCCTTAGAGCATGAATATAGATGATTCACAGTTCCCTTTGCCTCTTACTTGCTGTCATGGATTAACCCCAGCCAGGGACTAAGCCCCACCCAGCCGCTCATTCACTCTCCTCCCCATGGGATGGGGGAGAGAATCAGAAAGGTAAAAGTGAGAAAACTCGTGAGTTGAGATAAGGCAGTTTAATAGGTAAAACAAAAGCTGTGCACACAAGCAAAGCAAAACAAGGAATCCATTCCCCACTTCCCATGGGCAGGCCGGTGTTCAGCCATCTCCAGGTACACAGGGCTCCGTCGTGTGTAACGGTGGCTTGGGAAGACAAACACCATCACTCCAAAAGTCACCCCCTTCCTTCTTCTTCCCCCAGCTTTATACACTGAGCATGACGTCATACGGTACGGGATATCCCTTGGGTCATTGGGGTCAGCTGTCCCGGCTGTGTCCCCTCCCAACTCCTTGTGCACCCCCAACCTCCTCGCTGGTGGGGTGGGGTGAGGAGCAGAAAAGGCCTTGGCTCTGGGTAAGCCCTGCTCAGCAACAACGAAAACATCCCTGGGTTATCAACACTGTTTTCATCCCAAATCCAAAACACAGCCCCACGCCAGCTACGCTGAAGAAAATTAACTCTACCCCAGCCAAAACCAGCACACTCCCTTTCCTGCTGGGCAGGAACCAGTAGGTTATCCATAGTGCCACATAAAAATTGCAATACCCAGTCAGACCATCAGACATGACGAGTAAAAAGTGGGTGCTGGCTGCTTTCTCTCCTGTTCATGCTGGCTGCACAATGTAAATTAACACTGCCTATAGTAGGCAAAGCCATCCTGGTGCACAGGCTCAAACCCTGCACTTTTATTTTCCATGGTCCTTATTAGCGTACTCCGTAGCACAGTTGTATTAACTTGTGCTCTCCTGGGTAATGCTCAGCCACAATCTGGTATTCAGAAACGCTGTTTGGGGGGAGCTTAGCTGCATGGATGGAACCTGCACTCTGCCAGTTCCTCTCAGGTCCAGAGAGCAGCTTGAACCAGTTTAGAATAGATATAATAGTTCATTTCCCAGTAGGCCAGGGTGTCTCTCATGTAAAGTCAAATCTTTTCTGCTGGGCAGTGCTGCTCATTTATCTAAAAAATCACATCAGTCAGCTTATCTGCATGATGGCCACACAAATACATTCAATGGGATATCTTCCATGACCCTTAAAGACGTTCTTCTGTGCACCTTCATTCCTGTATGTTGTCCCATCTCATCAGTGACCTATATTTGGTGAATTAGTTTTTGGCACCAATAAAATTTATACTGTTCTCATTTTAACAGCAACAATATGTAACAGTCTTCCAGATCTCTGAGTAAGGGTGATAATAGATTTCTGCAGGACTGGACTAAAACCTGCCATTTTGATAGACTATTTCCTATATGTTGTCATTTTTGTAACCTTCAAAGCAGCTAATCGCTGTGTAACCTTTATAATAGAAACCACCTTGATTTTTTTGGAGCTAAAAGACAGTCAAATACCCTGCTGGAACCAGTTCTGTCAATTTTAGTAAGCAAAAATTCTTATCAAAAAAAAGACTGGATTATTGCATTACAGCTATATACCTCAGCATGAACATGGCTCTGTTATGTTTCTTCACTGACAGTGGTTCACGTTAGTTTATCTTTGATCCTACTCAAATCTGTTGTTAAAATAAGGTGAATTTAGAATGGTTAGTTTACTTGCTAGTAAACATCTTGCTTTATTGTAATCTTTTAGAACTTCTCCAGCTCCCCAGCAGTTGCTAAAAATCAACATTAATGGGCTGAGGAATTGACTGAATGCTTAGACATGGTTTATAGACTCCCGCAGATCTTCAGATGTTCGACTGTAACAGCAGTTGTTTCAGCCCCCCCACTTACCAATGGATCTAATCAGTGGTTTTCTATAGCAGAACCAAAATACTTTTCAAATGCCTTTGCCCGCTTTGTAGCATCGTGCATTCCCAAGTGCATTGCATTGTGTTCCTATGTGCATTGACATTGGAATTCAAGCTTTTACTGGACTTTATCTATCCCTAATAAATGGCATTTCTGTACAGAGCTGAGGATATATGCCCCATTCTAACACAGTACGCTGATGAGTGGCTGTTTTGTGTGTGGCACCACCTTTCCTTTCCATCTCCTTCAGCGGTTGTCTATGATTCTATGATTTTAAAACCATTCATACTAACCATTCCCTCCCCAATATACCTGACCACACATATGTTTTGACATATCTATATTGTATGGACAACTCAAAAAAAATTCATAGAATCATAGAATGCTTTGGGTTGGAAGGGACTTTTAAAGGCCATCCAGTCCAAGCCCCCTGCAATGAGCAGGGACATCTTCAACCAGATCAGGTTGCTTAAAGCCCCGTCCAGCCTCGCCTTGAATGTTTCCAGGGATGGGGCACCTACCACCTCTCTGGGCAACCTGTGCCAGTGTTTCATCACCCTCATCGTAAAAAATGTCTTCCTTATATCTAGTCTAAATATACCCTTTTTCAGTTTAAAGCCATTAATGCTTGTCCTATCACAACAGGCCCTACTAAAAAGTCCCTCCCCATCTTTCTTATAAGCCCCCTTTAAGTACTGGAAGGCTGCTCTAAGGTCTCCCCAGAGCCTTCTCTTCTCCAGGCTGAACAACCACAACGCTCTCAACCTCTCTTTGTAGGAGAGGTGCTCCAGCCCTCAGATCATTTTTGTGGCCCTCCTCTGGACTTGCTCCAACAGGTCCATGTCCTTCTTGTGCTGAGGACCCCAGAGCTGAAGGCAGTACTGCAGGGGGGTCTCACCAGAGCGGAGCAGAGGGGGAGAATCCCCTCCGTGGACCTGCTGGTCACGTTGCTTTGGATGCAGCCTAGGATACAGTTGGCTTTCTGGGCTGCGAACGCACAGGTCATGTCTGGCTTTTCATCCACAAGTACCCCCAAGTCCTTCTTGGCAGGGTTGCTCTCAATCCCTTCATCCCCCAGCCTGTACTGATACTGGAGATTGCCCCAAAAGCATTGACAAAATGTGGCAGGGGTGGGGGAAGGGAAAAACCAGTGATATTGGAGGAAAAAAAAAAAAAAAACCTACAAAGAGTGAGACAAGGTACAAGATTTACTTTCACTTAAGGAGAAAATAGCAGTTTTGTTTGGATTTTGTTACTTTTTTGTTTTGTTTTGTGTTTCCCCCTAAGACTTTTGCCTAAATTCTTAATTATGTGAAAGTCTGCAGGCTATAGCCCTCTGCCCCAATTCCAGGAACCAAGTTTTCAAGTGAAAGTAAACTTTTAGTTCAGTTAAAGCAAAATTTGCCACCCACTGCTGCCACCGTTGGCATAGCTAAATAAACATGCTTTGTCCATGGTATAGCTCACACTTAAATGGGTGAAAAAAAAATCCGATTCACTTGATTATGCAACTGGATTCTCTTGGAATAGCTTCAAAAAGCTCTTTAATGAGAAGTCTGTAACAGTTGAACAAAGTAAGCATTTCCACTGGTGGGAAAATAAGTGCAGGCAATTCTGCGTTTGACCCTGCCATGAGAGACAGAATGACAATCCGCAGCATCAGGCTCTTAAGGATTCAGCACATGGAAGCAGAGAGCCATGCCACCTCTGCACTCCTTGGGAACAAGGCATGATTTCATTGATAGTACCAGAAAGAGTTGGGCACAGTAGCAAAATAACAATGAATGGATTTTGTTTAGTCCCAGGAATGCATCGCCAGCACTGTAATGATCAACGCTATGGATTAATCATACTTTGCATCAAACTTTTAAAGGGAGTTGGGGGGGCGGGGGGCGCGAAATGAGAAAGTTTCCCAGCTCGGCAACCTACAACTATTTTCATCGCATCTCTGTATAAACAAGCCTTAGATTGTAGTGAACAAACTAAAGAGAAGCAGCATTACGTTTCCTTCTGTTTGAATTTGAAAGCAATACTGCTTGGTCCCCAAGCAGCGCAATGATGCCTTGGTAGCTGTCTCAGCTTTATAACACAAAGTTGAAAAGGAATGAAATGTCGTTTGAATTTGAAAGGCTGTCCAAAGGCAAGCTTTCAAACATACACTTCTTATAAATGCCTGTCTATACCCAGTCACTATATCAGATAACAGGGAAATAAAAATTTAAAACTGTATTGTACTGATACAATGCTTTGTATGGGCATTTTTCTTCTGGAATCAAAAGGCCTGTCTTTGGTTCAGCTCTGTCACTTTGACACCTGTCTTCTCTTTAAAATGTCCCTCCTTGTTTCAAGAGTGAATGTCTCCAAATGCAGAAGCAATCCTAGTACGATAACACTTCAATCACTGGAAAGCTCAGCTGGATTTTGATTTTATGTAAGGTGCCGGTACATCCACAGCATGGGGGTAGCAGAGCGCATGTCCCATGGCACTGTCCTCTCCATGGAGAGGGGTTAGCTGGGCTGTCTGTGAGCACAGTTTATTGTCCCTTTAAAAAAAAAAACCAACCAAAACAAAGCCCCACCGGTTATGATGATATCAATCTGCTTGGAAAATTGGATACAGGGTGTTGGGTTCCTAAATGCTGAATTTTGGTGCAGGTAGTAGGTTAAACTGCTTTTAGAGTGCCAGCTCCTCGGTCCCACAGCACTGACTGTGGGAACTCGACAGCATTCAGCACCTCAAAACCACAGGCTTAAACTGCAAAGAGGAACTACTTGGAAAAAGCCATCAGTCTGAATTCCCTCCCCCTCTCCCTCTATGCACCTGTGTTTGCCTTAGCTGGAGTTGCAAAAATGCCATCCCTAATTCTGACATCCTTGTGCTAAGTGATGCATGGCTTTAACCTCAGCCAGTGACCTCGTGCGTGTCTACGCCGTTAGCCAGGGCTCTGCATGCAATAGATCACTTTGTAAGGGGCGGGGGGTTGCTAAGCCATATGCCCTCATCGCACACTTAACTTTTTCCAGTATCAGCAGTCTAACAATTACTCTGAAAGTGCCTGGGTATTTCAGAAGATTGTGGGATGCTGAGAATGCACCCTTAGATTCCTTTGCCATGTCTAGCCCGTCAAAAAAATTCCCCAAGGAGCAATAACACCGCAGTGGCATAGCTCACCAGCAGCGAGCGTCACGCTCTTGGCATTAACCCTCTCTGTCACAGCGGCAGGCACAGAAAATACCCTTGCAGCAACCCGCAAGCATATCAAGCATGTAATGTATTACATTTTCCTCTCGGCTAATGCTTCTTTCTCTCTGTCTCTCCCGCAGCATACAGCGTCGGCTGTCTTTGCAGCTGCCCATTCTTCATCACGCCTACTTGCCATCCATAGGAGGAGTTGATGCTAGCTGTGCCAGTCCCTGCGTAAGCCCCAGTGCCAGCCCGCGGCACAGACACGTGCCGCCCTCCTTCCGAGTGATGGTTTCGGGGCTGTAGGAAAGGGAGATCAGTGCTTCCTGAACTGCTTTTAAGTACTTAATGACTGGACTAAACATCTGACCTAGAACTCTGCTACAAACGTGTAACATTGGCTCTTACCGCAGAGGAACTACCGCTGAGGCCGTCGTCACGGGAGTGCCCGTGTAACTCGTGTGGGAAGGCAAAGAAGAAGGACACAAGGAGTTTGATCTGTAGCCTTATTCATGGAGTTTTTATTTCTTCACGTAGAAGTCACTGAAAAACGTTTCTTCCCAAATTTCTACTAGCAACAAGGAGGCTGGGAAATACAGATCTTGCAAAAAAGACGCTAGGAAAACAAAAAAAACAAAAACAAAAAGAAAACACTCAAATGTCACTGAGCTTTATGTGGCTGCTGAGAACATGCAATTCTATACTGTATCCATGTAAGGAAAATACAATGGTTGAGCTCTACCATATTTATTGAAATAGATACACTCATTTTTACAAGGGTTGTGTTAAATTGCTGGAAACATTCTGCACTGGTTAGTCTTGCTTGTTTTCATTTCAGGGACAATGTTCGATAGGAAAGGAGGATTTATGAGAAATGATTCTTCGGGTGTCATTGAGGCTCTGCAGTGCTGTGAGCAGGGTCACCTCTGACTTGCAGCTGTGCGTGAAACCCAAGCAGAGGCTGAAGCTCCAGCTCCGAGTTGTCACCAGCTGGAGAGCTGCTGGTTGGAAGTGGAGCACTTCACCCTTCTCCAGGGATGATGGTAGTGACTGCTGACCATCTGCAGCTTCATTTTAGCAAAGTTTCTGCACCTATTTCAGAATAAACAACACCAACCGTAATGTACTAAACTGTCTGGAAAAGTCCTAGGGCTGGTATCTCAAGAAGCTGAGGACAGATGGGTGGTAAAGTCTTAATGTCACAGGACGGATTGTTTTTCATAGTTTGTTTGAATTATGTCACACATAATTACAATAAAATTAATTTAGTGGGCTTGGGGGGGAGGGATTAGGGCACAGCACTTTGCTGCTGCAGGCAAAGCCTGCAGAGCACATAGATGTGAATATACACTATGTTTGCTTTGTACCTGCGTGTGTGACAGTTGTAGCGGATAATAGAGAGGACAAATCAAATTTACCAATAGAATATTTTATCTGAATCCTAAAAGGACTGTGAAAAAAAACAGTGAGTTTTGTACTTTAGCTCCATCCCCTGAACTGAAGTAATTAGGAGGAACGATAGTGGCATACCGTCTGGACCAGCTCTGGAGCCAAACCCCCAGGCAGAGGTGAGATGCACATGCAGCTTCTTTTTCCAAGGAACTGGAAATGTGGCATCTCACTCCCAGGGCTGTTTGCTAAGAGTAGAGGGGAAAAAAACCACATGAAACACCCACTGGGCTCTCAGTTTTCTTTGACCAATGCCTGTGCACCTCAGACCAAACCTTTGGAATGACGTTTCTACCAAGGTTTGACAATCAGCAATGACTGAAACAAGCTGAAGAAGTTCATTAGCTGAGGGACTTAATCGCAGCTTTGACAAGCTAGTATAAATCTCCATTAAAAATAAAACACACCTCATAGTGGCCAAAACCAACATGAATATGTATCTGAATCTTACAATCAGGAGCATCACAAAATATTTCACTTGACACATACAGTAAGAGAGGTTATGGAAATATCTGTAGCTTTTAGAACAAAAACATGTAAGTATAAACACAGATAAAATAGAGCTCATTACTCTGTTTAAGCACTAAACACTGACGTTGTCACTCAATGTGTGTTGACAGTATTCTCTTGCTTTATTAATATCATCAGGGCCTGGTTTATTTTAAAAGGAATGTTAATTTTTAAAAAGAGAAAATTACAATATTGTATATAATGTATACACAAAGATCTCTGTAGAAATATTATTCCAGCTTAGCAGGAAAAACAAAATTCAGAAGTATCGAACCATTGGAGGTGAGTGTGTGTGTGTGTCTGTAACTTCGTGAATACTGACTGTGTGACGTTTATTAGGTTTAAACCATGCAGTACATTCTTTGTCTCAATGATCCTGTAGTTTCTCCCATAACATTTTTTTTTTTACTTTACTGCAGATAACAAGACCAACCAAGTGAATATAGCTATTTAATGTTTCTGTTCTTTTATACTGCAGCAAAAATGTACTGTAAATTTATGAAGAGGCTGTGCCCCAATGGCATTTTCCAATGATGTTAGTGCACAAATGCTTTAAACTAGACTGGAACTGCCAGAATAAAATGTAAATGAAGAATTTCTTGTATAACCTTATACTGCATGAGATCAATTTTTAATAAATTGTTGCAAATCTGTTTTTATGAATAAAATATATAAAACCTAGCTTTTTGGACTCAGCGCCCTCTTCCCCCACAGCAAAACCATTTTTAATGTGTATGTGTGTCTATGTATATATATAAACAGAGGTATATATAAAAGCCTCCCTGGAGAAGGAGGAATCCTATTACACCACCACATTGTAATAAAAAGTCAAAGTACACATCCTAATAGTTGAAGGGTTCATATCTAGAGAAAATAGATAAACGAGCTTCTGCCCTGAAATACAATTACTGCAGTACTCAGAAGTGAAGTCTTAGCCCTTTCTCAAATGGGAAAATAATCAAACATATGCAGAACATTCACATCCAATGCACACTTAATACATGCACTATTCTCTCTTGCATCACAGTGAATGTGAATTCAGGAGAAAAAGAAACATTTTACTATTCCACATTAATTATTGAAGTTGAGCCAATCTTCTAGCTCTATAGTAAAATCTCTGCTTCAGCAAATGAGAAGTTTCTGAGAATAATCACCGATTGTTTTGTGAAGGCAAACACTAAACCTCTCCATACAGTTTCACGCGTGTAGTGGGTTTTGTGTCCTAAATCAGGTTCTTCTGCATGGCAGAACAGGAGGAGGGTGGGAATGTAGTGCAAGGGGCCAGCTAGAGGAAAGGGCATTCTTAGTTGTTTGCTTTTCAACAGGAGCATCCTCAAGCCAGCACAAAATGACATAAAGCCCAAGATGAGGGAATTCAGAGCCACCACAAATAGGTTTTCTGTAGATTTCTGATGCAGCTTAGGAGTCCCACCAAATACACCTAAAAGAGAAAATACCAGTGAGGAGTGAACAGCATGGATCGTGGATCTCAATGCAGAATACCAGATTGCAGGAGAAACTCAAACAGATACATCAAAGCTCATTCAAGAAAGAAAAAAAAAGTCTAGAACAATTTTATCGTGAAACCTATATTCAACGAGAAATTGTGGGAGGATGCGAACAATTCTAGAGTTGCTCAAAAAACCAGGAAACCAAAACAAAGCAAAATATTGCTTTAAGAGCTCAAAAAAATAATAACAGGGAGATGTTAGTGGGGCAAGTTTACTCAAACTGTTGAGTTTCCCCAGTCACAGCAAGTACACTTCCTATAAAATCATAAAATTGCTGTTGAATTAGTGGAAGATTATTGATATTGCAGCACTTCCTTCAAATAATTAAAATCGAGGATGGTAAGGGAAGAGCAAGAGAGCCACTTTTTCAGTTTTCTCTTTCTTTTAAAAGATATAACACCTTTTCTTAAAGGTTTATAGACAAATCTTTTCTGGTGTTTTCAGAACTAGCTTGTTCATTACAAATCCTGGTATGGTGTGCCTGTTCCCTCCAAGACTGAATTAATATTTCTGTCCCCTTCTGCTCAGGCTTGTTTAGGCTTGGACGCCAGCCCAGCAAGACCTGTCCCAGCACTTCTACCGCACCCTATGGATATCGGCAGGCCTTTGCTGTGGGCACATACCGCAGTCCAAAGGATGGACCAGTCTGCCCCTTCAGTGAACTGACTCTGCCTGTTGCTGGCTTGTTTAACAGGAATTTTCTTCTTGCTACCCAAGAAGACTGACAGTTTTATTACAGTAGTTTAAATATGATTATTTTTATCTGAGTTCAGTTCTCATATTTACTGACTGCCTTTTCCATCTCTTGAGATGGCAAATCATACTTACGGCCATTACTTTCTTATGCACTTATATTATTCACGAGTGCACTTTCAAGAGCACTCCGCCTCTTGAGCTGATCAGGATTCCGCCAGGGCACTACCACGGTTATCACGACTCACTAAACGACATTGCAGAGGAGCAACAGAGGGTCTAGGGCTGCATTGGAAGAGGTGGGGAGAAGATGGCCGGAGCCCGTGTTGTGCTGCTGGCAGAGGCAACCCTGGGTGGCACAGACCTCTCTTACCTGCAGACATTTTGAGCCACTAGCTTTGCAAACTACGGCTGGTTTAAACCCCCTCCCCTGGTGATGAGGTGCTGAAGTGGGCCCAGTGAAGCGCAAGAGTGAAGGGCGGGCAGGAGGAGAAAGGAGGGAGAGGCATCTCCGATCACTGAGTGTGTCCTTCACCATCCCCAGGAAAGTGGCTGCTGCTGACGCTATCAGAGCCAAGCATCACACAAGCATTTAAACAAATTACTGAACTTTAGAGGCTACATTCAGTAGAGGTCGAACAGATCTGAGGACAGGAGCAGGAGGCAGGAGTGCCAGTTGTAGGTACCAGCAGAAGCAGCCCCTGGGCTGGGTCACTAGCAGAAGCACAGCAGAAAGGAGCTCAAATGACCTTGAGCTTCAGGAGAAAAGACAGACATCTTCATGAGTCGGTAAACACAGGCTTTGATTAGAACCGAGGATTTTTATCTCCTGACAAGAGGTTATGCAGCAGGAGCTCTGTACCCACACGCGCTGGGTGCAACTTAAGCCAAGAAAAGTATCAGCCGCATTCACAACCTACAGCTGTAACCACTTCAGGGACTGCCTCACCCACCTACCCACTACTGCAGTCAGCAGTGGGATGCCTGCCTGAGCAAGGGAGCTGCCACGGGCAGCAAACCACCCCACAGACATGGAAAATAGTGTGTGCGTTGCAGAGAACAGCGGCAGGACACTCAGCAAGCTCCTGCAGCCCAGCATTAGTAGCCTGGAAAACACATGTGAGGGCCAAGGCAGAGACATCCATGCTACCTCCTGCTTTGGGAATTTGTCCAGCATCTAAAAGTAAAACCCATTCTAAGGACATACACACACAAGCCATCCCCAGCTCAGAATTAATTCTCCTTGGCCTTGGCCTGCTCTGTCACACCATGCAGAGCCCTGAGCCTGAACATCCCCTGTTTGTCCGGGCCTAAGGAAAAAGGGGTATGGAGCAGAAATGAAAAACTGGAAAAGAGCAAACAGGGAATACGTGCATGGCTTTGTGCTCATGAAGTGCTCTGCTGCGCTGTTACCCAAGTGACTCCTACTCTGCCCTGCCTAAGGGTACTCCAGTATTTCCAAACACCAGGGACCCCTCCCAGAAGACAGAGGGATGGAGACATCTGTTCTACAGGAGGGAGGAACCTCACATCCTCACCAAATAACCTAGCTGACATAATAATTAGTCCACGTTATTAAGTAGGCTATCAACTGGTGATACAAACTAGCCCAAGCCTTGTAAGAAGAAAGCGTTCCTTTCCAGTATATGAACATCTCTCTTTGGGAAACCTTGTGTTCCTATTACTTTGGACATAGCTGTACAACACAGCATCGGCACAGCTCTTGCTACCCCAGAGAGCAAAACTGTTCCTCCAACCTGAGAAACCCTTCATTTTATCCCCTGCTAGAGCTCTGTCTGAACCAGAGAGCCACAGTCAAAACAGCAGAGATGAAAGTCATCTCTTGAGCAGTTCAGGAGGTAAAGCCAAGGCAGGCAGCAGTGCTAGGACCACCTCCTGAGGGTGCTCTGAGGGGCACCTGCAGGTGCAGGTGCCACTAGAAGACCTGCCGAGAAAAGCAAATTGCTGAGCATAGATCAGCTTCTCCTCAAGAAAGGTAAAAGGAAGCAAAGTTTTAGTTGCTCATCTCAAAGGCAGTCGCATTTGCAAAGACATTGACTCCCCGTGACAAATGGCAGGTGGAGAGACACTAACAATAACAGGGGGGGCAAGGACAGTGGCTTCTCACTAGGGCTACGGAGGGAGGGTGACGAGATAAAGGTTAAAGGCTTTAACTTAACAGTTCCGTAAGCCCCACAACTCATCCCGACTCTCAACACTGGAAAGAAATCCTCTTTGGTTTGCTTTGGCTCATACTTAGGTCACTGGAAGATGATATTTGAGCAAAGTAACAGAGCTAATGGGCGAAAAGAGGAAAAAAATATCAAAACAACCAACACAGACATATGAGGAGATGGCTTGAGAGCCATGAAGATGCAAATGAACAAAGGACTCAGCTGTGATCGCTTCTGAGGAAGACACATCAATGTCAGCATCAGATACAAGCACCCCTAGCAAAAGATAGTCACTGTCATCCCACAAAGCTAGCTGTACAAATGAAGCTGTTAAAATTGTCAGAACCAAAGCCAACACCGTCACTAACTGCCTCAGTGTTGCTAGTAACTAAAACGGGAGCAATTTTCCTCCAAATTTTGACCTCAGCTTCTAGTAGGCTCAAAGTTTGAAATTCAGTGCAATACTTCAATAGCCTAGGCTGTTCCCAGGCTTTCGTTATTACTGGAGGGCTGCAGGAGCATGAAGTTTGCAAATTACCAGTCCTTCAGAAAATTTTACAGAAACTGGTTCCTAAACACACACAGAAACATGTTTTTTAAAGAGACTGCTTTAGTCAGGGTGTGGAGAGAGGGCATATTTCACTATTCTCCCTACATATACACATTTTACTCTTTTCAGAGGCCTCCATGGAATTTCCCTTTGAGATTACAGACTCTCCAACTTGAAGCTGAAAGTACAGCTGAAAATCTGTCATACTGCTGTTGTAATCAGGACTATTTCTCTAATAATCGCCCCCGTTATTTGAGGACATTCCAGTCTTTTCCGTCCCCCTCTCCCTGCCTAATATTCTATATTTACTGCTTCGTTTTAGTTTTAAAACCCAAGAATTTATTTACCTAAGAATTAACTGATATTTGAACTTAAATAAGCAATTTATGATGAGAGTGAAGCCCAGCAAAGTGGAAAAAAATGCATGAGTTGTTCCAGCATAATCCATGTAAACAAATAAGAGCAGTACTTACTACAGTTCAAAACTTTCAGAGGCATTTCACTGGGACGAAAATAATTCGTAAAGGTATCTGAGGTGTAATTGACCATTGAGTTAGAGGACAAAAATCAGCTCTCACTTCTCCTTGAGCTGCTGATTCAGGTTGCCACAAACTGGGATCAAACCTGACTGCTCCACCCGCAGGGCCCTGTTTGCTCTCTGCTAATTAAAGCTGTCCCCATCTCTGCAAAAACTGGCTTGTAAGTTTTTGAAGGGGAATGAATTAACTGTGAAATTCAGACTAGCACGTGTGAATTCTCCATAGACCTTTTCTTGCTTTGTATTAGCCTGCCACTCCTCCCATCCCATTATGCTCTTTACGATACTGCCATTTGATATAAAACTACTCCTATTAGGCACAAGCAAAATTGTAATCAGGGTGGAAAGACATATAAAGACATTCATTTAAGCGGTCTGTGGTATGGAATTTCAGTATTAGGAGTGGTAAACTGATGAATCCAAAGGCATCTCCCCCATCGAGCATTAGGTTATTTGTTTTGTCACAAGACGGGAGCAGTCGCATCAGTTGTCCATCAACTCCTCTCAAGAGAAGTTTCTTTGCATTTTATTCTAACTTGATCCTATGGCAGCCAGACTCAACACTTCTCTCTGCTTCCAGACTTTAAGAAACTCTCCTGGCTGAGTCTTTTTAAATACACCAAGAAGGCGATACATCTCCTTCATCCTCCTGCACCTGCTCCACTCTGCTCCTGCACCCTGTGCTCTCGCAGGCAGGCAGGCAGAGCGGCCAGGGACCTGGGCAGCCAGACAGATCCTCTCCAAACAACATTTCCCTGCAATGCAGCATGCAAAAAAGCTGCACTGTTGCACACCTTTCCCTTTCTTTTCTTTTCTTTTTTTTTTTTTCTTTCTTGTCAGCTTCTTTATCAGCTCATCTCCATGTGCCACTTCCATTGTTCTTTGTATAGCTGTTACCTATGCTGGAACATCTGATATGTTCAAATCCTTCTGAAAAGGCTGTCAGTCCTTACTTGAGAAATCATTAGGAGAAAACACTCGCTTCAGGAGTCCCAAATGTGACAAAAATTGTTTCAAGAATTAAGAAGTGCCTATTTTAATACAGCCTCCTTTTAAATAAGCTCTCTATTTTTTCCCAATGTACGTCAGCAATCATCAACCACTCATTGTCTTCTACAGAGAAAAAGTGCACACTCAGCTCTGTTTCAGACCTCACAGGCATGCTTGCATAATGTTTTCATACCCCTTATTTTCTGCCCTTTTTTTTTTTTTTATGGTCATGTTGCCGATTTCTTGTTTGTTTGTTTTCAAGCAAGACAGAAACAAAATGAACTTTCCCATATGGAGAACACCAACCACAGAGCACTGATGTCTGTGCAGTACAAATGCTCGAGTATAAACTGCTTCTCCTCATCCAGCATGCAGAGTGCGTATTCCAGGCTGTACGGGTAGAAGCTTAGAGCTTCAGTCAGATAAAAGATAATAAAATGAGCTTGGGCCTCATTAACTTACCCTGTTGGTGTGAATATTAACAGACATTAAAATCCAAGCTCCAAAAAGGAAACACAGTCCCAGCCCTTGTCACAGGCAAACCGCAAGTAATAATAAATTCCTTGAATTAATTTAGTTCGTCATACTCTAAAGCTACAGTAAGACGCTCTACATAAAGGCCTTCTCCACATGGTTTTGAAAGTTTTGTAGCCAAATGCAATTTCAAGAATTAAATCTCTAGTTATGCACTTTGCTTATGGCTTTGATGAATACCCTGCTGCTCCGGCTGCATGTAGAGAAAAAGTCTAGGCAGGCACTTCTCTTTCTTTCAGGACCTGGTTCAGCTTGGTATGCACAAAAACATCTATGAACATACCAGAATTTAGACAACCTGGCTCAAATTAATTTAATGGGGTTTATTCAAAATTATGAAAAGATGTTTCTCATTAATTTCTCTCTCTTTCAGAATAATGATTTCCTTCTACTGATGTTCAGTTCTTTTACTCTGTTTTAAATAGATGTTATATTACCTTCATTATGATTACATTACCAGCACTACACTAGTGATGCAAATAAGGCCTCTTCATCTTATTTTTCCCTTCTACTCCTACAGGGGAACAGTATAGTGTTTACAGTATACTGTTTGTACTTACGTAAGAAAATCTAAGGTGGAGTGAAGAAAGGAGCAGCTTTATTTTACTTACACTTCATGTTTATCGTGGAAGTTCAAAAATGTGTTTAACATCAAAAAAATATGGAGATCATTAGTTCCTCCAAAAGTCCGTTCCAGCCTTTAACTGGCCCTTGGAAAGCACCACCCTCTCCAAGGGGTAGGAAGTTCATTTCATGAAACGGTCATCAGTGATCCTCATCCAGAAGCTTTAGGTCATATTTTAGCTTTGTTAATCCCAGTCACCAGCTTATTATTTAAAAAGTACTTTCGTCAGGCTCCACTGCCTCACTTGACTCCCATCACGAAATTCCTCTGCTAGACCACATGAGACTGCTCTCTTCTTCCCTGACATAGCTGGCATGGTGAGACACTGAAGTTGGCTTCACCCTCAGACCCCCCATACTGAATGGACAGACACCCTAGGCTGGGAGGATTTTATTCATTATGGAACTTCTCCTACTCTTTGGGATACATCTGCATATTTCTCCAATTACATGTGATGTTATAAGCTGCACCATGTAAACTATGGTGGTCTACGATAGGTGTCTGTTCCTGCATCTGTGACAGAGAAATTTCCTATCGTCAGTAGTTTGTAAGTCCCAGTAAGATAGCATTGTCCCACAGGAAGGGTAGCGTAGCCTATCATATGCTTTTTAGGGACATATTTGCTTAATTGGCAAAGATTTATTTGGATATTTGTGGTACACCAAGCAACGCACTGCTTTGTGCGCTGTAGTTTCCTTTATATTTAATACACAAATCACTGGCTTAGCATACAATGGATGCCTCTCTGCTGATGACAGTCCTCTGTCATGCATACCTTCTTTCTGGCACTGTGCCTGATGCAATCGCTGTGGGCAGAGCTGCACTTCCCCGAAGACAGACCTTTCTGCACAAAAACATCCCACAATCTGCTAAGTTGCTTTTGCACCTGTCAGGCAGTCATTTGGCTACCCATAAATTACATTATTCCTTCTTGCCCTACCTAGCATCCTCGTCATTTTTCTTCAGTCCTGTTCATGAGAGTTTCTGGCTTCAAACCCTAAGAAGTCTCCTCTGCATTTCTCTGGCTATTCACTTTCATCTCTTTGGGTTTCTTTGGTGGCCAAAACTCCTCCTCACAACTGCCAAGCACACCTGGCTGTCTAACAGTTTGCTAGACTACTGACCAAGCCCTTCTTTTGCAGGTGAAATGGCATGAATCCCAAGAACCAAATCTCTGCCAAAGATGTAAACCAGTAGATCAGTGTTGCTCTTGCTAGTGGCAGGCTATGTTATCTGCATTTGCTGAGTGATGACTCTGCTATCAGGACCTACTTGGTTGTGTTTTGGGCAGCTCTGAATGCGGTTTGGCTATGGCTGCAGAATCACTAAAGGGTTGGGAACAACTGCTTAACTTGTTCTTTTCTTTAGCCTGAAGCTGATTGCAATGGTAATGTTCAACTCTTTACAGTAAAGGTCTAAGAAAACACAGTGATCGTTGTGTAACTAGCCAGATCACCAACAAGAAAGAGTGGCCAAACAGACTGTTTAGGAAGATACAAAGATAAACCCCCTAAGCCAATCCAGGACTGGAGGAAGGGAGCCCACTCCCACCACTGAACTCGTCCTCGTGAAGAATTTGGGTGACCAAGAGCTCACCGTGAACCCTTTCTGCTAAAGGAAATCTGGTGCTGTTGACCTTTAGGGCCCAGAAGGACACAGGAAAGGTGTGCACAAAAGCCCACAAAAATTTCATGGGGTTAATGCAACAAAGAAAAAGTGAAATTTCTTTCATCTCAAGTCCTTCAGTCGCCTGAAAAAACATGTGTCTGCTGCTCTTCTCTCATCCCCCAGCATCAGCACCAGAGAGGGAGAGAATACGGACTTCACTAGCTCATGTGAGATGCAAGGTATTTTCTATACAAATAAGTCTATATCCTCAGAGTTACATAAACTGAATGATTCAATGGTCCCTGAAATAGTCATTAAAAAGGTTGACAATAATGAGAAGTACTTTCTTGCTTCTGCCTCAGCACTCACCATTATTTCTAGTGTTTATGCCACTGTAAATTCATCTTAGGTTTACTCTACAGAAACAAGCTCATCTTGTATATAAGGCAGAGTAGTCTGTTGCCTTATTAAGATCATTTTTTAATCAACACTTTAAACACAGGCAAGTATCCGGAAACCAAAATTAAAAACCAGATAACTAGGGAATACATGAAGAAGGAAAAAGAATGCTTTCCCCCTTCTTTCTCCCTGGGAGAAAATGTTTTTACACTGGATTTTTAGATCAACCTTAGCAACATCTCAAAAACAGTAAAAAACAAAAAAAATCTACAAAAAAAGGAGGCAACAGCGAATTTTCCACCACTTCCTTATCCCTCCTCCCCCAGTTATTATGCTGGTCAAACCAGTCACTGGGCAGAAAACACTACTTGCAGAGGGAGATGATTCCATATTGAACCATGGTTATTTCAGATGGTTTCCCAGATGGAAAACCATAAAGCAGGGTGAAGGTTTACTGCAAAACAAAACAGAGTCTGGAGAAGGGGGAAAACATATGTATGGATGCATATATTAAAAGCAATTTTAGTAAATCAGTTAGTCTTCCAGAAAATGGTAAGGAAATATAGAGTAAGTTTCCATATTTTTTCCAACCAAAGCTTTAGATCAGAAACTGTTGTCTGGACGCGTGGACAAGCTGCAGATGTACAAGCACACTGATTTTATACTGCAGAATTAAACCTCCCTGTTACCGAATTCGGAACATTGAAGTCCTATGTGCAGAGTTAATATAACCCATATTCATGAGCTGATAAAAAATATTACATAAATATTTTTTTTATTTATCATGTAAGGAATTTGTGACAGGATGTTCTGGGTTCATACATTTTTTATAAACTGTTGCTATTTTGGTAAAGCAGAAATGTGGGGTGAAGAAGGCCAGCAAGTAGTTAGAATTTCCTGTACTGTTACTACATAGCATGCCAAGATTTATAGCTAACATCGTCAATAGCTTTCCTTGTCCTGCCTTTATACATTTTCCTGACTCTGTTGTTGTTGTTGTTTTAATCATTAACTTCCAATTTACATCCTTGGGCCAATTCATTTTTAATTTAGGAGTGTGAAACAAAAATAGTTTCATGAGTCAAGAATTAAACTAATGAGAAATGAGCATATGGCAAAAACCAAGCGCTTTTAGCTGCTCTTTGAATGTAGTATGATTTATAACAGTGAGGTTGTGTGGTAAAGTTTAGAGTACAAAGCTTACTAAATAATGAATACAGTGCTCCCATGTAATTTTGCTGGCAGTAACCCTGAGCAATTTTAATTAGCTTCACTTCTCCTTAACTGCAAGGACAGTTGTGGATGTGCAGCCTTCCTACAAAAGTAGAGTTCTGCAAGTTCTCTTACCTAGATCTAATTTTTTTGCTATCAAAACTCACCTTTGTAACTGATTTACCAGGAACGAGCCTGGATTTGTGTAATTTCTGTTAGATTATGCAATTAAAGAGTCATCTCTGCAATGACAGCCAGGGAAACCCCAATAACCCACTGAGGGAAAAAGAGTACCTTGACATCACTACTGCCAGGCACCATCGGAGAGCAGTTGGGTCGGCAAAGGTCCATTTCCACCAAGACAAAGGAGCACAGAGGGGTGATGGCAGGCAGCCAAACCCTAATATAATAATCAGACAGAGGGGAGCACCCTGACCTGGCTACTGCCAGGCTCATCATAGGAGGATTCTCCGCCCACTGTCCTGGTGGAAAACCCATCATTGAGATGGGTTTTGGTGGGAGAGGCTCTCTGGATCACCTTTCAGACTGAGGAGGGGTTACTGCCTTAAGGGGTGTGGGATTCACTGTGGGATGCAAGGGAAGAGCACTTGGGGATTTTGCAAGACTTACTATAGGTTGTTTAGAGGAAGGACCAGAGGCAGGGACAATGAGGGATCAAGGTGGTTTAGGAGCAATAAACATGGAAAAACAGACAAGGAAGGGGAAAAAAAAGCAACTGTTTGTGCATAAACAGGTTATCGGTCAGTACACTTCTCTGGTCATGCCCTGTGCCTGATCACTGCAGCCTGTCCTGTCCTCATTAAACCTCATTTCTAACTAACACCCTGGGTGAGGGGCTCTCTGCTCTGTGTGCATGGAGGTCTGAGTGCCAGCAACTGGGGCAGGGGACCATGAGTCACAGAGCCCATTTGTCTGTGTTGCCAGCAACTGGAGAAACTGGCATGCCTGCACAGGTGCGTATATTGCTGTGCAATCACTGGCAAACATGGAGCCAGACGAGCTGCTGAGCAGGGTAAGAGGCCTGGGAGCTGGGTGTTGAAGCAGCCAGAAGTCTAGGCCAGATAGCTGAAAGACCAGAGAGGCTGAGAGCTGGCTGCTGGAGGGACCGAGAACCCCAAACCAGCTATGAAAGAGACCGTGGGGGACAGCTGAGAGACCCCTTTGCATGTGTGTGTCTGTGCCTGAGGCGGCTGGAGACCAGAGGATCCAAGGGAAAGTTACGGGTTAGGCTGAGGTCTAAGGCCAGTGGCTGGAGAGACCCTCAGCGTGCATCTGTGTGTCTGAGCACCAGCCACGGGAGCGGGGCCGTGGGTCTCAGGGGCTTTTATGTACAGGTGCCAGCAACTGGGAAGACCTGGCTCTGGACAGACCGAGTGTCTAAGCCCAGGTACTGGAGGGGTCCATGCTGTGTATATGTATATATATTTTCCACTAAAGGACTTTCATCCTGACCAGCCAGAAAGGGAAACAGGATGAGGCCACTTGTGCTGTCTGTGTTTTTGTGAGCACTATGTTTTCTGCCGATGCTGACCCGTGCAGCCAGCCGTGTGGATACATGTGCTGTGTGCCTGCGGGGCGTCCTGCTCAGCCTCGCTGCCGCGGGGGACGTGGGAGTGCAGCAGTCTCGCCTCTCTCTGCCTACTTGATTTGGCAGGTCCTAACAATTTTCTCCCTTGCTTGCAGCTGAAGGGTGCAAACAGATTCCCACACCATCTCCTCAAGGAAGGGTTAACAGGACACCTTGCTGCTACCACAAGGTCAGAGTCCCCAGATAACAGCAACTGCTAGTCCAGCAGGTAGGTCACTCTGCCGCTGATCTGACCTGGTAGAGGCAGTGAGACTGATGTCTGTTGTTACTATCTGCTCTCTGAAGCCTGGTGTTCACCTAGATCATTGACCTCAGCTCCAGTCCACAAAAGGCACTACTTAAGCAATCCGCCATGGTTTTGGTGCTCTTTGTCCTTAACCACTTAGCTGCTGCCACAAGGAATATTCACATAACTTATGTTCTTCTGCCTCTTTTCCCCCTCTGCCCCACTAGCCAGCTTCCAGCTTGATTTGTTTTCCCTCCACTGCTGAAGCCTTCCGGCAAATCACTTCAACGAACTCAAGAGATCGCTGTAAGACCCAGAGAGCAAAGTGCCACCAGGAGCCACTCACCTCTTCACTGCCTCTGCCTGCCGTGCTGATGGCTGGAGCTCCTAGCTCCATTGAGAGGCACGGATCCCTGCCTGCTTCCCAACATCATGAAAATTTGGGGAGACAGCAGTAAGCAGAGGTAACTTACCTTGGGATCAGAGATGGGGTGATCAGATGATGACTACGGCTAGATCTGCCCAAAGAGTTTTAAACCTGTCCTTCCTTGAAGCTCAAGAACTTTTCAGCCCCAACCCTGGATACAACGAGTTTCTCTAGTGAGTGTGGATAAGCCAGCAAACAAACATGTCCCAAAATGCAAGATGGATGGTCTGTTCCCTGCCTGTTCCAATTTTCACTTATTTTGAAAAAGGAAAAAAGAATGGTTTTTTTTTTTTGTTATTTTTTAATAATAATACAGACATCACATTAGATTTTACCACAGGCATGTAATAAGGAACATAAATCTGACCTCATAGTTCTCATTATCTTCTGTTGTCTGGTAGAAATTTTGGGGATTTTTTTCCAGTCACTAAAGGAATGAGAAAATTGGACCTATTCTGTTTCAGTATACCAATTTGCCTCAAAAAGTTGATATTCTTAGACAGCAGATGCTTGGAGTCTTGCCAAATGGGAGAAGAAAATTGACATAGGTTTTCTGTTGTTATTACAAGAGTACTGTATATTTATAGGTCTATAACATATCCTCACCTCTGTAACAGTCTGTCAGGCAGCTGGAAGGTTTCTAAATTACATGAAAATACCAGTTTTAGGTTCTGTCACTACAGATACTTAGAGCGGCCAAACCCAGAGAACGGAGCAGAAGTTTACACCAAAAGGATGAGCCAGATGGGAGGGCTCTGCATGATGGCAGACCCCACCAAACAGTCTGACTGCACAGAGAAAGCTGAATGAATTACTGAAGTAGTTCCTTAGACATCCATTCATGTTTGCTGTGGTATCTGTGAGCCCAGATGTTTTCTCCTGTTATATTTTGAAAGAGCTCTTACTGCAATGGATATAACAGTGTATACATTTAATTCATTCAACAGCTGCCGGTGAAGAGTGCAACGGTTCCAGCTACTTTGTTGGGGATGAGCAATAGCCAGTGAAACTAATGAAAGAGAAACACCACGTAGGAGAGGGACTTAGAGGTCAATCAGTGCCCTGTACCCTTTGTTTTCCAAAACATTTTCCACCCAACCTAACCCGCTTTTAAATCCAGAAGCGTTAGGTAGCAGGAGATGCTCAGGTGGCGTCTTCATAGCCAACGTTTTCTCCCCATAATTACAATGCTGCATGAGGTTACTTTGGCAGCGCCAGGCATCCTCAAAGCAAGAGGCTGCATGAGCAAGAGGGCAAGGAACCAGGTCTTAGAGTTGCTAACACTGTTTTATTTAATTAGCAACAGAGCACATACCTAGAGAAGGTGACTTGTTCAGTACAAGACAAAAGCTCATAGCTATGAGAAAACCAGTTGAAGGGGCTGATTGCCCAAAACGTCTTTAAAGGATTTCAGTTTTCAAAACCACTTGACTTTTAGAATAGTCTAAATAGACATGCAAAGCAGAGGTATCTAAAAATCACCAATCATTTCTGAAAAAACAAGGCAGGAGGTCTCCATCTCAGGAAGGGGGATGCGCTGTCTCTAGATAGCTTTCTAATTTAGGAAAATAAGTTTTCTTTATACAAAGATGTTGGCAGTCCCACCTAGCTCTTCTCAACTCTGTTTAGGCTTTCTAACAAGACCACAGAGTGTCTTTAACTACGGGGTTGAAGTTTCTAGCTAAATGGCTTGCTGACAAAGTTGTCTGCTTTTAAACTACACATAAAATAGGTATTTAAAAAGTCATCCAAACCTCTGGAGTCAAAGGTAAAATATATTAAAAGAAGAAAATAACCACGCATATACTAATGTCAACCATCATCAACCATTCATGAACCCCACTGTGTCTCACCCATTAGCCTCTCCTGACCTATCCCACTCTTGTCACCCAGGAAATTTTGCACCAAAACCTTCAGATGCACAAGTGCAATCCCTGGAGGATGAGCATAAAAGCTAATTCCAAGGTCAAGGTCTCTCCTGTTGAAAGTACTGTGTGCCTCAGCTTCCTCCAGCTAAGCTGTGAGATGTCAGCTTTAATGCTTCAGGCAATTGTAGTTGTCACCAAATGACTCACGAGTAAATCAGCATTTCAGATATTTGAGAACATTAACCACTTTCTGGAGTACTTCAATTTGCAACAACAAGAAATGAACTCAAGGTCAATATGTAATGCAGAACATGGGGTTAATCACAACTTAAGTGACGGGCTTGTTCATACAAGGAAAAACAGTGTATTTGGAAAAACAAGGTAACTAACGACTTTTAAAAAGACTAAAACTCTTGTATCGGATACTGATTGGCAGAAATAGGGCTGGTTCAGTTCTAAGAGGTCTTCACTAAAAGCTGACACCTAGAAATCTGGAAGTTAAATTGTACGTTCTGGGGACTCAAGAACAAGCTGAATGCAGAAGTGGTGTTGTATAAATGAGCTTTAAACAATCAGAAAGGGAGAACAGGGGACACAGCACATCAGTACAGAAAACCTAAATCAATCCTAAAACCCAGAGCATTGACATCTTAGAGGACAGCAGTAAGAACCTTGACCATGTCCTCTTTCAGCCCTGCTCCTGGTTGTATCACACTCTCACTTTAATGCCTAAGTACGAAGAAATCCATGTAAGGGACAAATAAATCTGTTGCACAAGGGAAATGTTGCCTTTCCCAGCTAGTTGAGGAAGCCTTATCAGACTTGGGGCTCCAGGCTGCCAATCTTGATGATCTGACTCATCTGTCCATCATTAGCTAGGATTACTTTGGCCACACCCACTGCTATGATTATGAAGTGTATGTGCCACAAATCTTGCGGTACAGTTACTTCCACTTACTCGAGACATGGTTTGGTGGGTTTAGTGGACACGGTGGTGTTGGGTAGAGGGTTGGACCTGATGATCTTTGAGGTGTCTTCCAACCATAACTATTCTACGATTCTATGCTTCTGCTGCTGTCTTGCTGGGCCACCACTGACAGCAATCCCAGATCTTTCCTTAGATGGGTTGTACTATGCTCCTTGTGAAAGCCACAGAGACTCTAAGTGCAAACTCTCTCTTCCTTTTTAAAAAAGAAAAGATTCTTGTTAGACACTTCTTTCCCTGCAGCTCCTTCTCCCAGGCAAGCAGGTTGCTATCACTGACTAAACCAGTACAGGACCCCAGCCCACCTCCAGGCACACTGGGTACAACCCAACCTAAGTGACTTGAAGAGGAGACACAGACCTCTGTAATCTCTGGCCCAAACAGCCCCGAGCCAAAGACCCCAGGACAGACAGGAGAGGTGATATCCAGAAAGGGTTTGGGCTCTGCAAGGAGTGAAAAGGGCCGAGTTACTGCTCACATGTTTAGCTTTCCCCCAACGCCCACACAGCCCTCCCAGCCGTGGGAGGACAACCTATCCAGCTTCAGCTTCCCTTCCTCACCAAAGAGAGGCCCCCCCAAAGCAGCTTCTCTCACGAGTGCTTCCCACGTGAAAACAGGAGGTCACTTACCACTGGTTTGGGCTCTGCAAGGAGTGAAAAGGGCCGAGTTACTGCTCACATGTTTAGCTTTCCCCCAACGCCCACACAGCCCTCCCAGCCGTGGGAGGACAACCTATCCAGCTTCAGCTTCCCTTCCTCACCAAAGAGAGGCCCCCCCAAAGCAGCTTCTCTCACGAGTGCTTCCCACGTGAAAACAGGAGGTCACTTACCACTTAACATCACAGATACATTCTTCTGCCCATGTATAAAGGAAAACTGCTAAATTTCTGACTGACACCCTGCCCCTGCTGACACCTGATGAAACTCTACAGAACATCTTTCTCAGCCAGGACCTCCATACTCTCTCTGCATCTCTTCTCTCTTCGTCTAACAGAGAAGGATATTTTGTTCTTCTTTCATTACCCCTTTTGCCTGATTGTTGGATTAGACACCAGTTCCCAATCCAAGCCCAAACTGGAAGTGGACAGGTACATACTGGGTATCTGAATAAATGAAAACGCTCACAAGAACACTAGGATTTTGAGATCTCCATCTCAGAAAAGATGAATTAAAATGGCCTCAGGCTGCGAGCCTGCCACCTGCCTCCCCCAGGACCCAGACTCTCAGCGGGGCAGGGTCAGCACCCCACTTGTTTCTGTGGGTGGGGGCTGCCGCTGCAGCAGCAGGGCTTCTGCACCCCCTTCCCCACCAGTCCCCTCAGCACTGGGAGGGCAGTAACCCCATCTCCATTGCAGCCACCACCAACTTCCCATTGTCCTTCATTGTCACCATCATAGTCATTACCACCACCTGTCCCTTCCTTCATCCATCTTTAAACCATGGTAAAGCAAAGGACTCCAAGGACTTTACTACAGTGAAACTTGCTCATGCCTGCAGAGAGTGGACTTGCTGTCCCTGGTTTCTCTCTCCTGCGTCCTAAAGAAAAGAGACTTTGACAGATGGAGAAAAAGCAGGGTTCTACCCTTGCCATTGCTATCCTCTTCCCATTGCTCCTCCACAAGCAACCAGTAGCCCCATCCTTCCCTTCACAGAGCAAGTGAGGTGGGAAGGGACTGCTGGCGGTCATCTGGTCCAACCTGCCTGCTCAAGTAGGGCCATCTAGACCTGGTTGCCCAGAACCATGACCAGATGGCTTTTGAATATCTCCAAGGAGGGAGACTCTACAACCTCCCCGGGTGCTCCTGTGCCTGCATTTGACCACCTTGACCATAAAGAAGATCCTTCTGATGTATAAATGGAATTTCTCATATTTCCCTTTGTGTCCTCTGCCTCTCATCCTTCCGCTGCGAACTAGCATCCTCCCTCCAGAGATCACGTGGAGTCAGGGCCTCTGCAGTGACTAGGGCACTTGAGTCGCTGCAGGGGATCTGTCCCTCAGAGTGACACCTGCACGCCTTCCCCGGCAGACTCTGTTGGCTGCCTCTGTTAGCGCTGCTCCTACCGAACCTCTGCATTTTCAACTTCCCTTAATTAGAAAGAGAAAAGCTAGTACACAGTTGCCTCCCCACATTTGTTTTTCCCTTCCTCAGTCTCCTTCCTTCTCCTGTTGCCTGGATTACTCCCGCTCAGTGCTTGTCCCTCCTTTGCTATGCCTTCCTCCCCACACCCTACCACAGGCACCACTGCACGGTCTCTTCTCCTTCACTAGCTGCACCCTCACATCAGCCCCACCATCTCTTACCAACTGTTCAGGGCAACCAGAGCTGGTTATCCTTATTCCCAGGCAGCCCAGGACCTCATAAGTCTTTAGGAAATCCAAGAGGATTATACTGAGCAGCCCAGCCTTACCCACCTTTGGGGAACTCCAATACATTTATGAGACAGGACTTCAGCACCAAGTCACAGTAACAATTCTGTTTGTCATTTTTACTGCCTGTCCACTAATTCTCTTACTTTTATGGTTCCTGTTAGTTTTCCCAGCACAAGTGTCAAATTTACCAGCCTACAGTTTCCCCTGTCTCCCCTGGAAACCTTTTTTAAAAACTGGCATCATGGTTGTCACAGCTTTATAACAGCAAACTGGTTTTAGACAAGAGGTCGCATATTGCTGCGTGCAGATCAGCTCTTGCATCCCTACGATCTCCTTTAGGAGACTTGGGTAAATATTTTCCAGCCCTGGTGATCTGGTAATACTCATTTTGTCTATTCTTTCCATAATCTCTTCTGCAGTCACTTAAGACCAGGCAACTCAATGTGACTTCTCTATGACATGCTAATCAAAGATGAACTGTGCTGTCAGGATCCTGTCCCCTGAAACATCCACCCTTTTCCAGATGGTGGGAATGGGGAGCAAACACTCCGCTCTCTCACACACCCACTCCCTGCCTACTGAAAATGTATTTTTTTTTTATGCCCACACTAAGAAGGAAGAAATAGAAGTGCTGTGATTTCAGTATACTCATTTTGTTGTGTTTATACAACCTGCTTGCTTTCTGCTTCCCCCACCCCAAAGACTCAGAGAGCCAAGGGAGATGCTTTCGGCCGCGGTTGGCAGCTGACCCCAGGCGCCCAGGCGCACCGGCGTTGGGTGCCGCATTTCCCCGGTGCTGCACAGCCTGGACTGGCCGGGCACTGGGCTGGTGGTACAGTGCAGTCAAGGCCTCTGTACCAAAGAATAAAACTTAGCTGTTACGTAAAATACTTGTGATTCCCACTGTCGTGCAGAAGATGCCTTTGTTTAGCTTCAATTCCTGCCCTGAAGGATCACACAAATGAGATGTAAATCTATGCTTGTTCCACCAGCGAAAGAGGTGGATCCTGCCTGCTCGCTGTTTCAGAGGACCAGCTCTCACATGCCTTTACACACTTGCATTTTAGGGTGGTTTGGTTTTTTTTTTTCCCTTTTTCTCACACATCACTGTAGCTTACATCTGTCTCCTTCCTTAGAGGGCTGTTACAGTTTTGAAAAGGCCTAGCTCCACTCCGTTGGCTTTGACGGGAGAAAAAGCCTCCCTTCCCGAGCCTCATGCTTACAGGAAAGTCCATGCAGACTTTTTAAATATGTATCATCCCACTGCCTTTTATTGAGGAGGACTGCTGTGGATTTCCATTGCTTCATTATGCAAAAAATATATATAATCAAATATTCTGCCAACCAAGCTGGCTGTGAAAATGAAATGTTACAAGTGACCCAAATAAAATTTAACCGCTATGTTTCTCATTCACTCATAGCAAAGGTACAGCCATTGCCAGCTCTCATCCCTGACTACAAATTATGGAAGCAAGATTCCCAGTGTACTTCAACTGTTTATATCTTTTTAAAGAAAAATAAAACAATTAATTTGGTGTAGAGTGATTTAGATATGGGATTCTAATCTGCATTTCTACAGTCTTTCAGGAAAACAGTTGTTTCCACCTAAATGGACGTAGGTTTGCCACCTGGATGCTAATCCTGATGCGATTTCATGCCAGTTATCAAGGATTTTCACTGTGGCACAGCCAATCGGAGGGGAGGTGGGCTCACAGGTGATTCTGGAGCTGTCTAGGTGGTCTGTAAAAGCACCTTATTTCTTTACATCTTCATTTTTAATACTAGCCAGAATTGTTACATATAATGCACCAAAAGTAAGTAAGCAAGCAAAAGTAAGACTATTAAAAACTGGTTTATATAGTGTAAGCAGCAAGGTGGTGATGAGACCCCAGAGGAGCCTGCTGATCGATTTTGTTGTCAGAGAGCAAGACAATTTCATTGCCAAGGAGCACTGCTGAGGAGGGGGGAATTGCTAATAGCACAGCAGCTCCATATAGCATCCATACTTCTGCTTAACCATTGCAGGCAGCAAAGTATAGATACTACTTCTGTCTCCAAGATCAGCCGATGGTTAAACTGAGTATGTCCACAATAACCATCAGTTACCACTGTCAGGTAAAGGATTTAAATTGCATAGCCCTGTTTTGAAAAGTAAGGGCTGTGGTTACCAGTCCTAGACCTGATCCCTCACCACGCTGTTTCTGCCCTCCACACCTGGATGGGGAGCTCATGCTCGGCTTTGTACCAACCTGCTGTGGTCACATTCAGGTGTTTTAAAGCCTCACTTTGAGCTGATTTCTATCAGCTCCAGTCCCACTACAAGTGCAGGCTTTTAGAGAAGATCACAGCCAGTTCCCCACCATCCGTTAGCCTCTGTCTCCACCACACCTTCCCCTCTCGCTCAGAAGCGCCTGGTGCTGAGCTGCTCCTGTGGCTCCTCTCTCTCATCACCAGCTGTCCCAGCAAGAAGCAGGGTTTTTTCCCTTCCCTTACCCTTCCCTCCTAGTCTGGGGTCCAGGACAGTTTCTTCTCTCTCTAAACACAAGGGAAGAAGCAAAGAAGACCTCTCCTGAGCAGCGTGGAAATGCAGGCGATGCTTTTCAGCCTGCACACCAAGGACTTCAGCTTCACATCTAACATAGACCACTAGGAACTTGCAAGCACACACCCAATACATTTATTTAACTCAAATAAAATCCAGGTACTTGTTTCGTCCTCCAGATGGAAACATCTTTGTACTTTCCTACAAGAGCATTAATTGTTTCATAACCTCAATATTCAGCTTCTTTCCTCAGTTAGTTGACAGTGTTTCCAGAAACCCTCATTTGTCTGCTGGTTTTGAAGGACGGCTAAAATACAGACGCAGCAGCAGCAATCAGGGTGCATCAACTTTTAAGCCAAAGATAGCACAGTCTCATATCAGTAAACTTCCTTGGTCACTTAATTTTGCAGTTGTATTGATTTTTATTTTTTTTTTAAACAGGGCCACTGTTGGCATAAAAGATGCTTTAGAAAGCTACATTTTACTCATTTTCAAATTATTTGCTAATGCACTCCCATACCAATTTCTGTTATCTTTGCTGTCTGTTCCCCTATATTAGGAAGGGACTTTAAATTACTATCCTAATCCCAGAACAAATACAACAGCAGTGCCAAGATGTATTCCTTCTGTCCACTCCTGCCATTCTCAAAAATCACTGATTTGTCCAAATTCACTGCTGCAATTCTTTTCAAAAACCCATTTCACAGTTTCCATTGGGTTTCTTAGATGCACGAGTGACTTTCCAGTCAACACTTCGGCACAAAAAGCCATTCAACAGGAACACCGTACACATTCTGTACTCCTACCGAACACACAGCTTTTCACCTGCCCTCTGGTCGCTTTACCCAGTAGATAAACAAGACTTTTCCTCTTTCAAAGCCTGCAGCAGCCTCCAGAGCCCCCCCAGAAAAACACCACCTCCACAGCCACCCTGCAGCCAGGTAACCCAACTCTGCATAGAAACGCAAGCTAATTACAGCTTAATTTCAGCAGCAGGTGCAACTCATTAACCCACAGACGTTTGCCATCTCCTGGGGAGCAGAGGCAACTTGACTTCACCAGAGGCCCAGGCCCAGTGGGGAAAGTACTGCAAAAAGCTGAGCCTGGGGATGATGTTTAAGCCACACGTTAGGTTTTGTTGCAGCTACATCTGTTCTCTTTCCTTTGTGGTCTGTCTCTCCCCGTAGCCAGGAATCCTCAGACCTGCAGATTTCAGCTCGGTTATCCAAATCATCCTCAGGTTTTCTTCACCTAGGTAGGTGGCCGGTGGGCAGGCACATCGCTCGCCAAACATGGACAAGCGGTGGCTGGCATCCTTGCAGCCAGACTCCTGAGCCACAGCTTCCCTTGTGCACGTTCTGCATTGCAGCTTTATCCTTTCCCTGATCACCTTGGTGCTGCATTTAAATGTCTGACGCGCTCCACGTACCACTCATCCATCAGGCGCGTACACCTGGCCCTTTCTGGAGTTATCCCACGCGTCAGGGACCCTTGT
Organism: Cariama cristata; assembly: GCF_000690535.1. Lineage (NCBI taxonomy): Eukaryota > Metazoa > Chordata > Aves > Cariamiformes > Cariamidae > Cariama > Cariama cristata. Next base: position 58,307 of record NW_009615102.1, read on the forward strand.
CAGCAAATTACGGTGTGTATGTAGCAAGCCGTGTTGCCAGCCTTGGCCAGGCCCCTTTATTTTCATTCATCTGCTGTCATTAGCATTCTTCTGCCCATGACAGGAACATGACATTGTCGCCTACGTTTTTGTGACCAGTCTTAGATTTTAGTTACTAATAAAACCAAGTCAGGCTGGAAAATACACTTTTTCACATGGCAGGGAGTTGAATGGGGACCAGCTGCTTAACCAGCAAGAAAGCATTTTTATTCTTTCAGGTACTTTTTCCTTAGCCTAATTGGTAAGGTCTGTTTTATATTTTAATTAATGTTACTTGATTTGTTCAGGCAGTTTTAACTTGCTTGTTCATCCCTCTGCAGGCAGGAGATGTCCTTTGTGAATATAGTCAAGTCCGTTGTAAGACCAACAGTAAGGAAGTCATAATTTTTAAATAAAGCGTCTTGTAATCACTTGGAAAATAAATATATGAAGTGTTTTGAAACTGGAGTCAGCTAGTCCCTCTACTGAAACAGAAATCTGATGGAGGAAGAGGGACATTGTCTGAGGGAAACTGAAGAACAGAAGTTTAGTGACACGCTGAAAAATTCTGATGGGAAACAAAGACAAATAAAGCAAAGTTGTGATCTGTATTCAATTCAGCCTAGCGGAGGTCTGCATATGTTATCCTGTACATCTCCTTCCATCTTTAATTATCTCGCCAGCTTCAGTGGCTTCTCAATCTCAGGGTCACCAAAGCCACTTGCTAGTAACGTGATTGCCAATGACAACAAAAGACTCAGAATTGCCTATTTTGATTATTGTTTCATTTTCATTCAATTCACAGCCAGTCCCTAGTGAGAAGGGCTTCTTAATGTCTGTCTGATGATCTGGAAATTCACATCAGTGAGTGAAAATAGCTGCCTCTCAGAAGAAAGTACAAGTCCAGAGCTACTAGTCACTTGAGGACTCAACACTGGAGGACCCAAACACCAGCAGGAGCTGTTTCCTCCTAAGTGTCTGTCCCAGATACGCACTTATTCCCCCTTCTCCATCACCCTTAGGTAATACTTCAGCTTCCTCTGGTGAAGCTCTCTGAAAAACATTTGCTGTGCAAAGATCAAAGAGAAGCAACAATTAAAACTGGGCGAGGGCATTGCTGAAGTTTAAAGGAGAAATGCTGGAAGACGTTCAGAGAGAAACGTAGAGATGATGGGCATGTCATTTTGCAGCACCGGAGTTCTTTCTGATGTGTGATTTCACATGGATATAACTGGCGGAAAATTCTCGGAAGACCTTTTCAAAATGAAGTAAGTTTCAGAACTACTCCAAACTTCCTCAGGCAGAGCTCAATCAGCCTTGGGTGGGGGGTTGAGAAGGGGAAGATTAAAAAAAATAATGGAACACAGGCCAGTAGCCCTCCCTTTGCTTTCTAGCTTTTTGCTACCCGTTTGTCAGGTAATAGCAACGTTAAGACTGCTGCTATTGCAAGCAGCCAGTTTTCTCTGGGCCCTCCAGATCTGGTTGGGATGACAGCCTTACGCAACGAAGCTGCAGGAGACTGTGAAGAAAACACCGCCAAACCGGCAGCTCGGTTCAGGAGGCAGAGCTGGCAGGGATTTAATTCATCTTCCTCACACAGGCTCTTCCTCGCTGCAGCCACCACTGAGGTCCCTGGAAAAAAAGGGCTGTGAGGGAGAAGTGCATGTGAGGAAGAGCAAGGTTTTGCTAGCTGGCCAGTACCTAATGCTCCTGTTGAAATATTTAGGAGGTACGTTCCTTCAACCACCTCTTCTCTTTTGCTCCCTGAAACTTGATCTCAGGGATTTTCACGTGTGAGAACCACTAGCTACCTAGTAAGGCCTTTAAGATATTTAAGGTCTCATCCTCGTGACACAAACACAAGAAGGACATCGATAGTTTCAAGGCGTTAGGGAGAATGAAGTAGTGGGATTGCTGCATGGGAACGGTAATGATCTCATTCACAAGAACTGGTGAGGGCGAGAGAGATGTGTCTTTTAATGAAAATACGTAATATCAACAAATACCTGTAACACGACTCCAAAGAGGCTCTCAGAGTTGCTTTTAAATAATTGAAGAAGTTGTTTCGATGCTGCTGAATGGTAATGCTCTGGCTTTCAGGCTAAGTTTTCTGAAGTTTACTACAGACTCCAAAGATGGAGTGCATTCTAGCTTGAAAACAGAGCTGAGCGAGCGTTGAGCCGCACTGGGATCCAAGTTTGTTAATATTTTAATGTTTCTAACATGATGCAGAGTGCATGAAAAGGCTAAGCCTTGGGGACCATCCTGCTTAATTTATGGAGTGAGTCACTACCAAAAACCAAGGCTGTAGTTCTGCCTTCCTGACGGCAGATTAAATTCTGGCTATTCTCAACAGTCCAATATTGATCACTAAAACAACTTCTTCTTCTCCTTCTACAATTTTAACAAAGAAAATAGAAAACTAATCTGGTTCAGGACAATAACAGGCAATCAGGAAAAGATGACTGTCATCAGCTTCACCACTTTTCAGGCTAGTATAGAGATAAATCAGATCAGCATTTGGCAAACAAAACAGTCATGCTGGCACTGGAATAATTGCATGCATTGTCAGAAATGCAAGTAAAGGCCCTTCAAATATCCTGTCTACTTAAAATCAACTCTGATCTATTTAAAAGAGATGTCTAGGGGGCAAATTTGATCTAGTGAAAAGCAGCACCGCGAGGCATGAATGGGTGATAGTAATCACAAAGAAGCTGGTCTTAGCAGTGCACTTGTGAAGGACCCGACCGTTGGAGAAGCAGTAGCAGGCTGGCTGCCCGACAGCAGGACACAGGGCTGGATTAAGGAGAAGAGAGAACACTCAGGGCTCTTCTTTGCCCCTAACAATCCCACGTAAAAACAGGCAAAGCACTGGTTCTCCAGCTCCATGGGCAGAGGTGTTAGAACAGGAATCTTCCCAATGAGAGGGTGATGTAGCACAGACCTCTTCTCCAGGTAGAAAAAATTTGTGTCAGTCTTAGTCTGCAAGCTTTAGCTCTGCAGTGAGCAGAATGAAGAAGAGTCCAAAGCTCCAGATAGCTCTGGACACTGAAAACCACTGTGCCATCCATGGCACATTTTGGCTCCCCTGCTGTCCCCTCTGCCTCTTGTAATTCCATTTTGCTCAGAGCAAAATGCCAAGGTGAAACCCAGGACAACTCCTTTGTGGCCACTCAAATACTAAGACAGTTGATGAGAAGGGTTGTACCTGTCCTCCTGCCAACAAACTTGCTGAAAGTCAGAGGTGTCTTGGGAGGCGTCCCCCATCCAAGGACCACACTGCGTTGCAATTGCTACTGCTTTCCCCGTCCCAATACATGATACTGGGCATTAGCGGAAGATCTTCTACGCAGTGGGAATTTGGATTCAATTCCAGTTTCTGATCTCCCAAAGCAATGAGCTGTCTCGTCCCACCACAGCTGCTGCCCCCCAACATTTATAGTAAGTGGGATGGAAGTTGAAGTGTTGGGTTTCCATGGTTAGGGTGGGACCTTGTCACTTTTTGAAGTGACTTGAATGCAAGCAAAGACTATGAGTTTGGCTTGGTCACCATCCCCAGAACCATCTCATTTGTACAGCTGCTGCTGGCCAAGCTATAAACTGAACTCAGCTATTTTAGGTCAACTTTAAGCCTCAAAGAAGAAAAAGGGAAAGCAGATTGCCGTTTTCCTGTATCTGATAAAGCAATAGACCTCAATATATCAGGCAGTCTTTTAACATGACAAATAAAGAAGAAAAAAAATTGTACGGGTCCATGTATACTGGTATGACTGGCTTTTACCTCATTATAAAAGACTATGTACAGTGATACAAGTTTTTACCCTAGTTTGAAAAGACAAAAGAATCTGTTGATTTTTTTACAGCTTTGCTCATCCCATCACAACATGATTCCCCAGAAATTTTCCCTAAGAATGATGCATTATTCTGTTTGTGTCGTGAAAGACTATCACATCTCAGAGATGTTGCAACGTGACATTGGTTCGGTGTTTGTAAAAGACTTCATAGCAGCAAGACAAGCCAAGGGCTTTAGGAAACAGAATGACACTGTGTAGGGGTTAGCTAATCCTGTGGCAACCTGGAGAGTGCTATTGCCTGAAGCTTTTAAAGAAGCACCAATCATTGATCTGGGCCCACAGTGGATCTCCCAAAATAGCCTGGTACTGACTATCCTACTGGAAAAGAGACTAACACAGCCAAAACCCTGCAAGCATCTGGCACCAACATGCCTCCACATGTCGTGAATGCCTGCTAGCAAAGCTTCATATGGCCATTATCCTATGAAAGGTTCATTTGCATATCTGTGCCACTTGGGAAGTGAATATTGTTTATATTAGCCAACAGCAGATGACAAAAAAGAGAACGTCTGCCTGGGTACATGGAGTGCTTCCTGAAGCCGAACTGAATTGGTCGTCTGCAGACATACTGCCATGAGACATGTCAAACTGCTTCGAGATTTGAACATGGGAATGACATCACAGTCAAAGTCATAACTCTGGCCAGTTTCAGATGCCACTTTACTGACAAAATATTGTACATGCCTAAAAAAGGGTTTCCACCAGGCTGCGGCACAAGGTGGGAAGATGTCTGTAAGAAAAAGACACCAAAGAAGGATGACCCCAAGCCCCTGCAGCCCAGCTGTAGGAAGACCAGGCTTGTCACCACCACTAGCTAAGGGGATGGTGCAGAATATGAATCTCAGATCCAGAAGCACGTCAACCTCCATACTGACCTCTGAGTTTGCCGCACCAGCAGCGTTGTCAAGAGCTACTCCTATCATAGGGTAAACTATTTCCCAGTGACTCAGAGAGTGCATATGGCACCTTTAGAAGAAAACAGGGATATGAGAGCTTCTTCAAAAGCATATGTTCACCTTTCTCCCACACCTACGTAGAAGTGCAAGGTGCAGAACAAGCTCCACACACACATCATCGTCATTGCCACAGCAGAGTAGTCTGCACCCGAGCAGGGCAGGGGTTTTGCAACCACTGAGCTCTTAGGCAAATCTCAAAACTCTGCGACATCTTCATTTGTTGTCGTTCTGCCACACTGAAGCCATGCTTGGGCTGAAATCAGGCATTTTTGCCTGGTTTGGGCTGGCTCTTTGCCTTTGTCTGGGATACCAGTTCTCACCCTCAATCAAACACCCCTCGGGGGAGGAGGGCACAGGGACAACTCTGGGCAACAGTTTGCTAACATTTGTTTCCTCTTAGGGGCATATCAAACCAAACTTTCTTTTGCTACATGCACTATCCAGTAGGATAGTCAGTACCAGGAAGACATACGGAGACAAGTGGACACTACCTTTTTACATGACTTCTCTTAATGGTTAGTAGATCACGTTTTGGGGTCTTATAGATGACCAGTCAACCCCACCACCACCATGACAGAACAAGTCTCTAAGACCAACAGCACAATCTTCCTTGCTTTTGGAGAACCTCTTTTAGCCACGTTATAGTGAGTGAGTCACGGAGGAGCAAGGAGATGTTTCAAACTTCATTTGCTTTTTAAAAGATCTTCTTGGTTAACAAAGTGCTGCCGTGGAAAAAAAACACAAGTCCCTGCACTGCTCAGTAAGTCAGCAGGGTACAGTAATTCCCTCTTATGTTATGCAAAAGGACAAGCTGAATGGCTACAGCACTTTCCTCTGGACTTAAAAAAATCAATGATTTGTTTGTTTTAAAATTTGTAAAATCCTATGGAGACTTTTTTCCTCTCCGCTAATTTTGTTGGCAAGGTCAACTGGAAAAGGTTTCCAGCATCTGCCATGTCTGTTGGGAGGCTTTCCACACAGTGTGAAAACCCCTCTCCTGACGTGGCTGAAAAGGCTCTCACCACATCACAGAAGTCACTCACCAGCCGCCTCTATTTTTACTGAGTCAATAAAGGAAATTCTCACCACCGTGATTGACTAATTCTTTGATGGAGTTGCAAAGACACAGGAGGCATATTATCAGCTGCTGCGCAGACATCCTAGACATATGCTGCCAGTACCTTCAGTCTTGGGTTGCAGCTACCCTGTTATTTTAGTATTAGGTTTATCCTTTAACAGCAAGTGCTAATCGTTCCACACTGAGCAGCGATTCTGAGGCCTCTGCAACTTGTCACTGCAGACCAGAACAATATTAGAAAAATCAATTTATGACTTAAATGAGGAAAGAACAAAAAACAGTCGAAAGACAAGAAGCTACACTCTGTCACAAATAGCCAAAAGACAGCATCACGAGTCTTAAATGCTCCAAATAAGAAACCTATTACTTGTTTCAAAACAAAAAAGAAAATTATTTGCCAGTACCTTAAATAAACAGTTTGGTTGACTAGGCAGTCCCAGACAAATATTACTAAATGAAAAGGTGCAAAGAGAGTAATAAAGACTTCTTTATTGATAGAAATATTGTAGTGCTGGGGAAGAGGCAATAAGTTCAATGAAAGGAAGAGTACAGCTGCCATAAAAGGGGGACTTAATTACAGCAGGACTCTTCAGGCTGGAAAAGAAATCCATGGATGGGGAATATGCTAGAGGTCTACAAAATCAGGAACAATGAGGAGACAGCGAAAAACAACTAATCCTTTTCTTTTCTAATATAATAACAAGGAGGCATTAAGTGTTCAAAATGAACAAGAGCTGCATCTTCTTATTGGCATAGACTTAACCTGGAGAATTCTTTCCCACTAATCACTGGGGGAATTACGGGTTTGTATGGATTTAAAAAGCAATTGGACAAACCCATGGAAGGAAAAGGAAATTCATCAATAGCTAATAGGCACAAGGATGCTTCCTCTGGTTTAAGATATTCCTGAACCATAAGTCACTGGAGTCTGGGAGAGTTTTAGCGTATGATCCGATATGGTCACTCTTCACTTACAAATCACAGCTGCCTTCAGGAGGTGCATGGGACTTCATGAGCTTAAACCATTCCCAGGGCATCCACATGGTTAGACGACCTTTCAGAATACAAAGCACAGACAGCAAAACAAACGCATGAAAGTAAGTCCCATTTTACACTTCAACAGGTAAAGTAAGAAAATTACAATTTTTTAATATCCTGTTCAGATCGAGATGGTGGGGTAAGGGAGAATGTACATAATAAACAATAAGACCCTGTGTGATTAAGAGGTGCTCATCATTTTCTGAAGTTGTAGTTTCCCAGCTGCAGGACCAAAACAGAAGAAGGAATGCTCTCAAAATCAACATTTCACGAAGGGAAATGCTTGTCACTGGAATATTGCATTTAAATAACTCAGAGGAGACCAAATACCTGTATTTGAATATATTTGTAATTTATTTTGATTTTTCCGGTATACATGTCAGGTGCTAGAGATGTGCACTTATCTTTTTTCTTATATTGCCACCTGGTGGTCCTAGGCACATGGAAGCAATGAACTCACCAATTTTTCAGTTAAATGACCACAGTTTAAACATTTTCAATAGCATCCATTTCTTTTCCTCTGAGATAGAAGATGAGCACTTTTCTAATACAGAATTTGTAAGTGTGATGGGCTGTTTGGATTCACCACCAATATGATAGCTCCTGCGTGTAGTGTAGCCAGCTCTTGACTGCCTAAATAAACGGCTGCACTGGGCACCCCAGGTCACAGGGAAATGGTTAGTATGGATTGCAGCTCTGCTCTGGACCCTCGCTTGGGCTGGGTGCTGCGGTTCCCGGGCAGGCACCTCACGCCTGGCTGGAGGAGGCAGGAGACGAGCAGAGCTTCCAGACAGAGCCAAGCCAGCATCTCTTTCTTCTACTCTTTCCACCTCACCAGTGGTGGAAATACGGTGCAAGGACAATTAACTAGCATGAAGGGGGCTCTTTTGTTCCCAGAAGCCATGTTGCCACGTGGTCGGAGCGATGTCTAAGTTCACATCTCGCAGAGATGTCGGAATACACTGCACAGTGGGTACAGAGAAGGCCCCGGCTCTGCAGACACATATGCTAAAATTTGCAGCTCTCAGGTTCAGGATTGCATTGCCACCACACAGTCAAGCGTATGCAAAAGAATATTGTAGGAAAGGTACATGATAAGGCTAGTTTAAAGAAGAAAGCATTGTAGTCTTGGACTTCATAGGGGAGGAAACTGCACAATAGACTTCAGACTAGTCTGTTGCAATGAGGCCATGTGTACTGGTCTAGATTTGAGTCCCTCAATACAGGAAAGATGTTGTTAAACTGGAGCAAGTGCAGCAGAGGACCACCAAGGTGGTGAAGGAGTTGGAGCAGTTGCCTGGTGAGAGGAGGCAGAGAGACAGCACTGGTTCAGACTTGGGAAGAGAAGGCTTTGCGGGCACCTGGTAGCAGCCATCTCATACCTAGGAGGAGGCAGAGAAGATGGAGCCCAGCTCTTCACAGTGGTGAGTTGCAGGAAGATGAGAGAGAGGGCATAAGCTGAAACAAGAGAGGTTCAGAGCTGATACAAGAAGAAACTTTTTCAACATGAAGACAGTCAGCAGTGAAACAGGTTGCTCTGAAAGGTCGCACAGTCTCCATCCTTCAAGATTTTCAAGATCAGCCTGGATGAAGCTCTGAGCTGCCTGATCTGATCTTATAGCTGACCCTGCCTGGAGTAGAAGTTTGGACTAGAGACTTCCTGAGCTCCATTCCAGTTTTAATAATCTCATGATCCTATTGCTCTGTGAACCACAGTCTCTTTTTATTTCAGTTAACAAAAGCTCTGTGCTAACAATTTTCAGCACTACTAACCTACAGAAACGTACTCTTGAGCAATTAATGGGAATTGTAGAATTTCACATCCCAGACATAACTCCTGTTTTAAGATATGATAATACTTCTAACATGATAAAACATACCCAAATTCTTTTTGATGGGTAGAAAAAGTTGAAGCCGTTCTTTGCCGAGTAGTAGCTAACCAAAAACTGCATTTACACCTTTTCATTAGCTTTATCAGATCACATTTCATGTAGCTATAACAATAGGGGGGGTCTACCAGCCTGAATCGATGCTCACCAGCTGTGGAGAGTCTCCCATCTCAACAAACCCCAAGGGTCTTAGTGAACTGGAACTGTTACTAAAGGCACAGTAACGTTTGTGATACAGAGACTGTATGCATGCATAAAAAAAGCAGAAGTTTGACCAAAGCACCCATGGTAGGTTCCTACACCTCCCTTTACCACCTGTGTAGGTCGGACAGACTCACATTGAAGACCTACGCAGAGCAACCTACAAGCATCTCAGGTGCTTCCCTGCACTGCAGCATTTTCAACCTCCCTGGCTGAACCTCTTCTGCAGAGGAAGAGAAATGTGTGACACAGCTCGGTGCTCTCTGCGGACAGTAGCAAAGACTTGTAGCATCCAGACAATCGATAGGTGACTGCCCCAAATAGGACTGCCTGCCATGTCAAAGAAAAGAGCTTAAACAGCAGAAAGCTCCTATGCTCTAAAAAGTGTATCTGTGGAGTACAGATATTCTCTCAGAGAGGTACATCTTTATAGGAAAACTCCTAGGATGGAGACTCTCCAAGATTATGAAATGGAAAGGCAAACATAACGATTGCTTTATCTTGAAAAGCGCTAGGAGAGCTTCCCTTGGGGAGACTGCAGTCAATTCATTTTTGTAGAGCAGAAAAATTCCCCCTGAGTCACAGGTAGACAACTTATGCTTTAGCAAGGGAGGGAGGGTATGCTGCTCACACATACGCCAGTAATTTGCTGTCAGGAAAAAAGGAGGTAATGAGACTGGGCAGCCTGTGTAAATACCAAAAGCCCAAAACCCAGCAAAGGAAGAATCAGACACAGAGACATAGAAGGCAGAAGAGAAAATACCAAGAGGATGTTATACTCTATACATATTAACTCTCTTAGGATCATGTATTAAAAAGCAAAGGATTATCTTACAAGAACAATAGGACGAGAGAAGAGGATGTTGAGAAAATAAGCATTGATTATACGAGGATTTAGAGGCCTGCAAGAATGGAGAAGGGACTAAGAAGGCAAAATGCCTTCTTAAAAGAAGAGTGGGTGAGTAAAGAGAGAAAAGGTTTAGAAAAAAACCCTGCAAGATCAGGCATCCTTGTTTGCACAAGCTCTTGATTCAAGGGGAAATAGCTCCTCTGCAGTAAAAAATCTGGTTGCTGCATCCCTTGTTATTTCAGTTGGGATCAGCTGGAGTCTATATAAGGGTGACACTACCACAACATGGCGATTACCTTGGGCATAACACCTCCTCTCCTCTCGTCTGTACAGCAGTAATGTTGGTTGAATCACGCAAACACCAATTACATGGCGCAGCTCTCTTAGAGGACTTCAAGTCCAGGGTATGCCTGGTTGGTACAGCTACCCCAGGGTACTGGAGCTAACCCCATTATTATGGTACAGCATCAGGCTTTGTCATGGCCTACCCTAAATTCCTTCCAGAAAGAGCAAGAAATCATTTTTAGTTTTATTACTGCACTACAGCATAGACGAGCTACCACAGAAAATAAAATGATGATGCTAGCAAAGTTTGAAAATGCCATTGAATACAAATTACTTGAATACAGTCACCAGAGCTGGTCACACGAGGTAAGAGCAGGAGCTGTGCTTGAGTGTGAGTATCAGGGACTGGCCAAGGGAGCCCATAGCCCTCCAGGTTTTCTACCAGAAAAGGTAGAAGCAGGATAAAGGGAAGGTGGTGGTTGGCACGGGTGCAAAGGCAGCCCTGGGCTGGGGAAGAGGAGGGTCTGAAGGGAAGTCCCACAGCTGCACGAGGATGTGGTGGTACACAGGGCAAAAGTGGGAATGGTTGGAAGGTCAAGGGCTGGGAAAGTCATGGGGTAAACATGCTGCCCTGCCACCTCAAAACTACTGGCTGTACATCCTGATAAAGGACTGCTGGTAAAATAGCAGTAGTAGAGCATTGCTAAACCGTGCTCAACAACTCCCACCTCCAACAGCTTCCTAATGCACTAAAGGCAAATTCTGATTTTTGTACTGTCAGAGATTTTGTCGCATCCTTTGTATGGCTCCAGATGCTCCTTAAAACAGAGCAAGCAATATTTTTGCTGCCCATTTCAGTTATTTTAAAGTTTCCTTATTTGCAACAGCCACTTCTTCTTTAAAGTGAGATTCGAGTCTAAATGAGGACACAGCTGTTTCCTCCTCTTCCCTCATCTCCGCAATAGCTGCAATCGGCAGTGAGCCGGCAGTGAACCTCAGAGCATTCTCATTTCTTCCCGTTAAATGTTTGGGAAAACAGAGATTACTCAGAGTTGCCCAAGTGATGTTTTCAATAGCTGAGAGCTCAATAATTGACTTCCTGGAAATTTTCACCAGCTTCTAGTTACTTCTGAAGTCCCAGCCCACAAGACAGATGACAGCAGAAGAATATACTTTTTTTTTTAAGGCTTAGCATGACGTGGAATCTGTTCCTCCTTTCCCATTTCATAACCGAAAAAAATGGGTATAATCAATAGCTTGCTGCTGGCAGCAGTGTTTGGAGAGCCTGCCACGTGGAGCCCACGCAGGTGTTCCTAGGGCTGAATGTCAGCATCTCTCACCTTCCCAGTTTATACACGCAGCTCGTTTTGTCCTCCAGATCCCAGTGGAATCCACAGCATCCTCACCACTAAAGTCAGCGTTAGCATGCCTCTTCAGTCCAACACAGACTAGAGAATGCCTACATCCTGGACTGACAGATTTAAGATGGCTTTGGGTAATCTCAATAACCACTTGATTTTGGTTATAGATCTCAGATTAAAAACAACATGGACTCAAGTGGCACCAGGGGAGGTTTAGATTGGATACTAGGAAGAATTTCTTCATCGAAAGGGTTGTCAGGCACTGGAACAGGCTGCCCAGGGAAGTGGTGGAGTCACCATCCCTGGAAGTATTTAAAAGGTGTGTAGACGCGGTGCTAAGGGACCTGGTTTAGTGGTGGACTTGGCCGTGCTAGCTTTACAGTTGGACTCAATGATCTCAAAGGTCCTTTCCAACCTGAACGATTCTATGATGCTAACAAGACCCGCAGCATTTCTCGCTTGCTTTTTCACAGATGCCTCTATCATAAAACAAGACAATCCTACTCCTTTAAGTCTGACTACATAAAACTGTTTGTTCATGTCCTTGGCCATGAATTCTCCTCAGAATAAGCATAAAGCCAGTAAAATACTTTTGAAAAGTATCAATATTCAAAATATTGATAGGGTGGCTTTATCTTGAATATATCTAAAGGTATTATAATATTCTTTGCAAAACTTTAGTTAATCCCATCAATTTTTTCAACTCCATTCTCAATGGCACTGCACAACAAGCAGAGAATTTCAGAGCGCCATGTACAGTGCCAGCAGCTTGTTTCTTAAAGCATTATTTCAGCTAGTCCAAAAGACTACAGTTTACTACACTTCCTTCTAGTGCATAATGTTTTACGATCAGTAAAAAAACAATTTTCAGTTATTTACTTGACTAGTGTCAAGTCTTTTAAGTTTTGATCTTCAAATAATTCTAGAGCTTCACTTCCAGTAGCAGCAGATGTGTAAGGGCTCTTAAATCTCCACTAAAACAAAGGAAAAAGCCTCAGAGAAACTACAAATTGTTTTCTCCTTTTGTCTTTCCTGTATCATTCCTCTTCAATTTCTAAGCTTAAAGAAGTCTTTAAACACCTTTGCTCTGTGATAAACTGACTTTTTATTTTGTCCACATGAGGATGCCAGAATTGAGATTTCCCACTGCAGAACATGACACTCTCCTTCCTAATGGTGCATTTTCCAGGTGGTCTTTAATGGGACACCTTGGAGAGGCTAATGGCACCAGCTTCCTTACATTGCCTTTGAATCAGGTAGAGGGAGATAAAGCAGCAATATAACTTTACTATGAAAAGTTAAGTGGAAATAAACACTATGGTGTGTAGTATTTGAAAGCAGTTGCCACCGAGATTCAGATTAGGATGATTATAGGCTTTTGAAATATATTTATGGCTATGGTTGACACAGAAAGATGCAACAGGTCACATTTTAAAATGATTTTAAAAAAAAAAAAAAACATAACAAAATTTGGAAAATTACTCACCAACTGCAGTATAAGAAGCAATTTGTTTCCTGGAATTGAGATTTTGGGATAAAAGCCAATACCATTATTGTGTTATTTTCCAGTAGCAACCATATAGACAAAACAATAAACTGGTTTTAAAGATGGATGTTCTCTCCTGGTTTTCTTTTGGTGCCATGCAGGCTTTACATCTATTGGTAAAGACCATGATTAAAAAAAAGACAATTAAAGCAATAATCGCATAAGGGTAAAATATGAGGCGAGTGTTGGCATTTTGCCAGAGCTTTAGTTACACATTTGTAAATTGGGGTTTTTTACCCTGGTCTCCTAAGAGTACACCAATCTTGTCTCTGTTTATACACATGGGTACACATCCTTATGCGTTATTTTAATCAACTGGATCATTTCAACCCAGGTCTGTCTGAAAGGCAGAGTGTTCAAAGGTAAAAGTCCATGGATTTTATAGGCTTGAAATAGAAGAAAAAAAATTCCATCAGCATCTAGACAAGAAGCTGCACCTTGAGCTCACACGCTGGAGATGAAAATCCACACATAAAAGCTGTAAAAAGTAACTAAATCACAGGAACACTAAAGAAAACTCACAATCTGCAAAGGGCCCAAATTTGTGGGAAACAAGGCCTCATCTGTGTCAGTGCTTATGGCAACATTTCATTAAATGTACGCTAGTATTTCGTGGTAAAGTACATGAGCGCACACGTCAATCAGCCCATGGTACTTCAGAAAGTAGCACTTGAGGGCTGCGAGGCACTAAGCAGCTTAACTCTCTAAACCTGCATAGACCCAGTTCTGCACATTTTGGATGCAAAGGTTGGTTTAAAAAAACAAAACTGGACAGTAAAGCATAAATACTGCTACAGAGAACCTCAGTTTATAGGGGATACTGCATCAGCTTTGTATCCTGCTACATCACAGAGGTTTAAAATAAATACACTGCCTTTGTCCAAACCGGTAACAAAAATGAAGACAGAAATTCAGAAATATGTAATACTGCTAGAGTTGGAAAATTCATGCAGGGGATTAGGCTGCTACAGACGGGTGCGTTTTGATGTTTACTATTTGCCTCTAGGCTTTCATCACTTAATCTTGTCCTTACACCTCACCTTACGCCTGGCAGAGAAGGGTAGTGCAAAGCTGGGACCATCCCCATTCCAGACAGCAAGTTTTTACCCTGACCATTGAACATGATCTTGCATCACATTGTTAAGCGAAAACAAATGCAGTATCAGAGGCTGCATCGTGAACAGTTGGAGCTTCCTAAGATTGGAGTTGGCAGGGATTATCTGACAGTCTTGAACACAAATGGGAAGAAATAAGATTACACTTACCTCGGCTTTGTTTTTATTGTATGACATTGAACTATCTGCTATAACGAGGGTGACACAAGCAACTTACAAAGTATAGAGGCTAACTCCACCTTCCAAAATATACCTGAGTGCAATTAGTTGTCATCTAAGGGAGGCTGTGAAAAATAATCACATATTTAGAGAAAAAAAAAGGATGGGTAGGAACAGAAAGAGGCATGGCACTTCACAAGAGAGAAGAGCAATGACAGAGCACCAGGGAAGCACAGAAGAAAATGTAGAAATAAAAATGGATATAAATAGCAGTTAGAAATCTTGGTAGGTAAACAGAATTACTGTCAGGTCAGTCAGGTAAATAAGGCTGAAGTCATAATTATTTTTTTTTTAAAAAGTATGAAAGAGTACATGAATGTATGCACTACTTTTAATGAATTAAATAGAGTCTCTCTGAGTAAGTATACACAAAATCACTTGGGAGCAAATAAAAGCCATTCAATGGACAAAATCAGTTGATTCTTTCAAATAAAATCCTAATTAAGTAAGTTTTGGAAAAAAAAAACAAAACCACAAAAAAGGAAATATAGCAAGAAGGCACTTGATTCCAGTAGTATTTATCAAACCAATAAAATAATATAGTAGGAATGAATATAGTAATGTCTGACAAATGCTTCCTTTTCTCCATTTTTTAAAGCAAAGAAAACAAACAAAAGAGAAAACAAATTTTCTAGAGACTCTTATAATAACCCTAAAGGGTACTACTTTGCTGTTCAGAGAACTCTGTTCTTCATTAGGCAGCCAATGCTACCCCAAAAATGATCACTGTAATTACACCAATTTTTCCTTGGTATCACACTTCTATTGATCCAAATAATTTTCTGATATGAGTTTAGATAGTGAAATCAGTATCGAACTTGTTACCCCAACGCTGATTTACATGCTGGTTTGAAAAGACTTTAGTGGATTTACTAAGAAGATAAAGGTGTATGTAAGTCATGCCCTCTAAATGCATAGCAAAGTGGTATGTGAATAAATATTGTACATAAAATATTAATCATGTGTCAAGGTATCTCTTGACAACCTCTAACTTAATTGAAAATTAAAAACTGTGTATTTCAAACACTTAGGAGATCAACAGACTAACCTGATGTGTTTAAAGTTGGAACAATGAGGTATATTCTTCAATCCAACTGAGTCACAAAAGTCCCAGGAGTAACGGAATGGATTACTAAATCATGTAATAGCTGAGGCTTGTTTAACGACAGCATTTCACAAAATAAGAGGGACAACTAATATGACGTTTCACTTTTGCCTATATGCAAGAGTGGCCGCACGACAAGACGTACCAGTATTGGAAAGTATTATCTGGTATCATCAAATTATAGGTAAGACACCAAATTACAATCGTGGTAAAGTTCCACTTTTGGCAGCTTTCTGAAACCTCATGAGTGTCAAGTTATGTCCTTCTTTTGCCAGGATACAGCCTATGGTTTAAAAATTACCAGACTAGTAAAATATACTACTCAAATGCTTAAAGCACACATGTAAGGAAAGCACTGAGTATCACAAGTAAAATGTAGCAAAGCATCTTTATTAAGAAGCTGGGTTTTTATTCCCCTAAGTAATTTTAAAGAATTATTTTTTTAATGCTGAAAATAAAGAGCTAAAATATAAAAACCTTTAAAACATAAACTATAATTATTCTGAAAAGTTTGTCCCACTCTAAAAGAACTGTACTCTTTATCCAAAGATGCAACACAGTGAAAAGTTAAACACAATTCCAATTGCTTCTGCACTACCAGTTTGGGTAGCAAGTAGTTCTGGAACAAAAATAATTTCATTCCCAAAGTTTAACTAATTTCTAATTTAGACTTTAGAATAAGATACAGACCTGCTGAGGTAAAGGCTTCTTTCTGAAGTACTTACCATGCATTACCATTCTATTTAAATTACAACACTATCAGACAACTAAGTTCACCTGTTTTCACCAGAACAGATAAGGAGTGCTCAACAGTCAGGAAGAGCCCAAAGGCAGTGTAAGGAAAGGCTGCCACCTTTTAGCTCCTGCCTAGAGGCATTTGTAAGCTTTTCCAGCCCAAACTGTAGAGGACAGCCCTCAAGCAGAGTAAGAGGTGGCTCTGATAGCACTCTGCTCAGAGAGGGCTCACACAGGGGAGACAGAAGATTTCAGTGGTCGGTAAGTTAGGCTTTAAGCCCCACATGACCAAAAAGCATGACCCCAGCACTCTGCACAGCAGAAGAAAGCAACAAAAACAAACAAGGAGGCCTGTCCAAGCATGCAAACACAAACTACTCCTTCTAAAGCAAGGCAGTCTAAGACTTGGACCAGGGCTGAAATGTACATTCAGAAGGCAATCAGAGAAAGCTGTATATTTAACTCTGATCTCTGGTTAACTGCACATGATTAAACACGATTAAACATGATTAAACACGCAATGTCAGCAGCGGCAGGCCAACTGACAGTTCAGTTTAATAGAAATAAGGAGTTCAAAAAAATTCAGAACTCCACTTGCAGGCCCGAGCACAGAAGAACCCAAGTACTGGCAGCTTCCCACCTGCCCTTGGAGTCACAGTGAACAAAGCTGTCTCATTATCCTTCTCCCATGCCCTACCCCACCTCCCATCCCTCAGTTCCAGGTTATTCACCAACAAAAACATATAAAATACTTCATATTCTTGGAACTGCAGAATTAGAAAAATATTTGACATTTCAAACTACCACAACAGTTGCTTTAATAAGTTACATATCAGATCTTTCACTTTCCACAGCAGAAAACAGAAAATTCAACAGTCAAAATGGCTAAAAGATGAAATAAAAGGTTGTGAATCTGTTTTGCATAGACAGGCCTGCTGTCTTTGCTAAAGAGCAAATCTGTTGACATTGAGTATCTTAACACAGTGATCAGCTCCACAACTTGCAAGCTGCAACCACTCGCTGCTGTTCCGATCATTATGTCCAGCTCTGCCTGCATGATGTCTCCAACACAAACATTTCACAGCAAGAGCATGACTTAGGCTGTAACAAAAAGAAATCCATAGGTAACTGCAAAATGTCACACACAGTTGGACATGTGAGTGTAAACATCAACATTTATGTAATTAGTACTCTTCTGTTAACCCTGCCAACTGAGGAAAAACTGACTTGCAACAACCAGCAGGTAAAATAAGTAGGGCCATTAGTACTAATGACATTTTATCCTCTCATTCATCAATAATTTAAACAGCTATTGATTTCAAGTTTTACCACATTAAGCTGCAGGTCTAGCATCTCAGTTAGTGAGATATGACAGATTTCTGGCTTTTAGCCTGCAATTTCCTGTTATCTGGTGTCTCTTTCCAATTCACACAGGCCAAAGTCACCATCAGCTTTCATTTCTGGTACCACCAATGCCAGTATGTGAAAGAAGAATCTAGGAGAGTGCTTCAAATGAAACATTCAACGTCTCTCTTACAGTTTCTCTAGCTGTTACCGCAGCAGCAGCA
Source organism: Cariama cristata (assembly GCF_000690535.1). Classification (NCBI taxonomy): domain Eukaryota; kingdom Metazoa; phylum Chordata; class Aves; order Cariamiformes; family Cariamidae; genus Cariama; species Cariama cristata. The sequence continues at coordinate 76,125 of NW_009615102.1, forward strand.
CATACAGCCTGTCATTCCTTTGGTTTCTGCTAGAAGCTACTCTTGAAAGTTTGCTGTCATCCACTCCAAAATGTTTTGCTGATGTATACAGACAGTGATTCTTTCCGCTCCTCTTCAGTGTTTTCTATCATCTTAGTTTATGGCTAAATGTAATAAAGCTTTTTTTTTTTTATAAAAAGCATGAAGTATTTTGGGGTTTAACACACACCCCCTTGGTTTTCGATGGGGTTTGATGTTGGTTTTGTGGTTTTTTTTGTTTGTGGGGTTTTTTTTTGGTTTTGTGGGTTTTTTTTGGTTTTTAGTAAATCTAAATAACCAATATTTTTATTTCCAGGTTTTGCTTAAAGACATCTTTAGACTTTCAGGGATCAACGTTTTCCTAAAAGGATGACAATTTTTGATATACAAATAAACCAGTTTTGTATCATTCTATAGTATAAGAACAGGACTCCAGCACTGTTAGTCTCAAGAATAGTATTTCCTTGCTCCTAACTTACTTCAAAAGTCATACCTGTTATCCACCTCAACACACGTAGTCCAATCAGCTGGTGCTGGTTCTTGCCCACTCTGTTTCCATGTGTACAAGATAATCTTCCCGTTCTCTAAGCCTACTGCAACAATATATCTATCAAGAGAATAACTGCATTAGTTCTGAAAGAGATTACAGTAGGCAGCTCACTGAAGCCAGTTCTAATGCAAGCTAGAAAGAACCAGCACTCAAACACTGTGTTGCACCTTGCCCTTCAAATCAATATTTACTTTTCCATGGGAAAACAAAAAACAAATCACAATTTAAATCAAAGCTTCTTCATAAAAAATGAGCAAAGCAGAAACCTGCAAAATATATTTGGTTAGGAAAAAAATATGGAGGTTATTACAACACCAGATCAGTCGATACTGTTGGGAGAATGAATGTGTTCCAGGTGCGTTCATGCACCTCTCCTCCCCCTCCCCCTTGTTTTTTTTCCTTGTTACACTGTTCGAAGAAGTCACCATAGACCTGAAAAGAAGGCTAGGAAATAAAAAAGTAGAGGTCATTCAGTCAAAGAATGGTCAAAATATTTGACAGGTAGATTTTAGGAGCTGTTTAGCCACATAAAACTGACTAAAAGGGAAAACATACTAATTTCAAATGAAACACAAAATAGCATTACAGAAAAACAGCAATACCTTCCATCAGGAGTAAGCACTCGGCTGATACTAACAGCAGTAACAGAATCCCCGGCATCCAGTACTGTTGAACAAGGTTTGATTGAATCCAACACATTCCCTTCAGCAGTCACAGATAAATCGCACTGGCCCCAGATAATGACCTGTACAGAAGAGAATCATCTAGGAATTTTCACTTTAATCTTTTTGTAAATACATTTACAAAAACATAAGGAATAAACTTCGTTAAAATACTTCCAGGGCACAGAACAGAGTGGATGAGCCTGAAAATAGTACAAAATGTCTATATCTACAAAGATTCAACTTTTCAGACAGTCTGTCTGATTTAATTAAAGATACTGACAACAAAAACAGATTCTGTTATGAAAGTTAAAGAAAAAGTCAGAGACTCATAAGAGTTATGTGACATATGCTTGTCTTACTGTACGAAAAAGAAGGGAGAAAGTCCAACTGGCAGACCACAGACTTGTACATACTTATTCAAGCACCTGATCTAGCTTATGAAAGTCTCGCTGATTTCTGTGGTAATACGCTTTTTGTGTATTTATAGAATATGGGCTTCTTGGAACACAGCATTTGCTAATCTAAAATACATTTAAAATAATTCTGGGGTTTTAAAATTCCTTTTAGATTAATTACCTTTTTGTCCCGACTGCCAGTAATAAAATAGTTGCTGTCTGGTGTCCAATCACAAGACCAAATGATTCGACTGTGAAGAGCTGTATTTTTGTCTGTGTATGCACAGCAACTGAAGACTGGTCCTGGAATAAAACATACAGAGAAAACCCCTTACTTTTAATATGTAAAGTAGTTGAAGCAAGTGTTACTCTTACTTAACTCTATGTAAGAACTGCAGGAATACTCAGACATTATTCCACTCCTCTTTAAAGCAACTGGGAATATTTTACACCACGTAAATCTTTTTTCCAACACTTATCACAATGATAATTAGCAATATCAATCAGCCCTTATAGCACTTTGTAAAAATTTGATCTTATACACACATATCTGTTTCAGAAGAATTTAAGTTCAAGTATAAGACCTTCAGGTTCTTCCTATACAAGCTTTTCGTGAGAACACTGACTTCAAAAGTTTTAGTATAGTGCAATGTTTACCATGTGTACACCTATCCCAAATAATTTCACTACAGTTCCTATTTACCAGTAAAGACCCAAGAGCCCAAATCATAATGACAGAGGAGCCAGCGAGGAGAGGTGCTATGCTGGACCTTGTTCTCACCAACAAGGAGGGGATGGTGGGGAATGTGAAGCTCAAGGGCAGCCTTGGCTGCAGTGACCATGAAATGGTGGAGTTCAAGATCCTTAAGGCAGCGAGGAGGGCACACAGCAAGCTCGCTGCCCTGGGCTTCAGGAGGGCAGACGTCGGCGTCTGCGCGGAGCTGCTTGGGAGAGTGCCATGGGATAAAGGCCTGGAGGGAAGAGGGGCCCAAGAAAGCTGGGTAAAATTCAAGGATCACCTTCTCCAAGCTCAGGAGCAATGCATCCCAACCAAAAGGAAGTCTGGCAAAAA
>NW_009615103.1:0-22129 GCF_000690535.1 Cariama cristata
TAGTGGGTTTAGCGGACATGGTGGCATCGAGTATATGGTTAGAACTGATGATCTTTGAGGTCTCTTCCAACCCTAATGATTCTATGATTCTGTGATTAATTTGCTAAATACAGGGTAAGCATTTTTCATACTTCTGAGAGTATACTCTAGTGCATTTACACTTATACCAATATTTGAATTTTCTGGTAAGCTCATCAAAATGTTGCAGCTCCCCTTCCAGGGACTAAGTGAGTCTGAAATATTAAACTGAATGCTAGGGCCAGCTCCCCTGTTTGGGTGTTCAGTGATGTAAAGAAATCCGACTAATGTAACACAATCTAGGGGTAATAAGGTAAACAAATTCTTAGTTTCCTAATTAGCAGATGCATACAACAGCTCTTTTTTCATCTGAGCTGGATGTGTGTTGTCACTGGCTGAACATTAAGTGTTGAAGTTTAGGGCTAATACTTAATGTAAACTTTGGCAGTATTACTGTGTTTCAAGTGCTACCCAAATTACTAAGTAAACCTGAATCATCACTTGTTAATTGCTGTAATCAAATAATACCCATTGCATCTTTGTATCATCTGTCCTTCAAGGACATTAAAACATTTTCTATAAATTTAGGAAATCCTATAACATACAAGTGAAATAACAGCCTAAGAAAGAAGAATTTGTGAATATGTGGAAGCTACTGGGAGATACATACTCACACAAGTTGCTTAAGCAGACAGAAAGATTCAGAGATGAAGCTCCCTAAGTGTCCTATGCAGTCAGTGAAGCGATGCCTCCATGGCCTGACTCGCAGAGCATCGTTTAGACACCTGTACATAGAGAGCTGTAAATCCCTCACAGCCCTCATTTTGCATTGTATTAATGGGTCTGGTTTTGCACAAGCAGGAAGATATTCATGAATGAGTTCTTTCATTTCTCACATTGGACTCATTTTGTTCGTTTTTCAACTGCAGTCTGAATTTGCTCCTCTTAACATCAGAAACTATTTGTCCTAGCAAGGCTTTTAATTGCTTTGTATATTTTAACATGATCTCAGTAGAAGGACTTATTGTGTGGCCTTATCTTTACTTCTATTATACCCAGAGTGCTGGACTTTACAGTGAGAATTATACTATTTGGCATTTTTCTTTTTTATATAGAAAACGTAATACAAGTTTTGCTTGTGCTGCTACTAATCCTAAGAAAATCTCTCATGCAGGGTCAGACTTTCAGATAGGAGAGTCTTCAGGAGGTCTTCTCACCGCTTAACAAATTATCTCTGTCTTTAAATTCCCCAGTTTCTCAGGTCTGCTCAAATATTGAATTGCATTTGTCCCTTTCATATTGAGGAACAGAAAAAGATCAGTATCTGCAGATAGAGAAATCAAAGGTAGAGGTCTACATGCTAAGTAACAAAGCAAAGTTAACCTCTGAGTCTAACTATACTTCTGGGTATGGTCAGCACCACACAAGTAGGCAATATAACTAGCATCATTTGCTACCTGCCTTTTAGTCCCCTTTTTAGATAACAAAATACTGTACACATCTGTATTTATTAGTGTAGCTTTCAGCACAAGTGCAGACCGAGTCCCAAATACACTCCCTTGGATTTGTGGAAAGATGCCTTAATTTTTCCATTATCTCACAGCTTTGCACTAAAAATACATCTCAAAATATTTTAGTTATGCCATCCAGAAACATACTGGTATGCATTGCCTGTTGCAGAAAGACTAAATGTTTGGGGAAAGTGACATGATTAAAAGTTTGGGGAGAGTGATAGATTTCTGGGAACAGCAAACTGGAAAATAAGAGAGGGAACATTTTGTACTTCTTCCTTTGCTGTCAGTAGGAGGTCTCCGCACAGTGCAGAACAAGACACTGACTTTCTTATTCCAAATTATGGTCATGCTAATTCCTTCACTTTCAGTTTGACTGCCAAAGCCAGGTAAAACCACAGATTAGTGTCATTTAATGTCGATTTTCTCAGTAATTTTAGTTATCCTTGCAGTGTCATCCATGAGCAACCCTGTAGGAGTCAGTTTTTAAACTGAGAGGGTACTATCCCAAACATTTGTTCTGGTCCCTTTACTAACACAGACTGCCAAATTTTACCCAATAATCTGGAAATCAATGTTCTGAACTTATTCCCAAAACTTGTTTTTTGTGTTACCTAGTGTGATGTTTGACAAGACAGATGCTGTGAATGGTAATGTTAATGCCAACCACGTTTTCCTTACACATACTTGCTTTCATAGCTGAAATGGACAGCCAGAAATTGTTCAATACATACCTAGACAAGTATCTCTTATTTGGTAAAGAAGAAGGTATTGATCCAATGGCAGGACAGTTGCAGAGAGAAATTTAAAAGTGTCAGGAAGGAAAATAAATGGGCTAATCAGCAAACATATGAAATGGGACAGAAAGTAAGTGAACACAACCTGTTGATCACCCTAATTTTAACACCAACCTATCATAAACATTCTCAACTAAAAAAATACACATTAATGCTGATATGGTGCTTTATCCTTACCACAAAAAATAAGTGTATTTGACCTTTAAGACAATTTTACTGATAAAAAGACATTGCTATTTTTTGTATTCACCAGTACAATGCTGTTCTGGCCTTTTGTCTCACTGAACATATGGATGTTTGACTTGCCAATTAAATCTTTCAATTAAAAAAAAATACTGTTTTAACACTGATCAGTCTGATTGAGACTGAGAAACACATTACAGCCTTACTCAGGTACATCTTTGGGCATCATGCTAGATGGCTTTTCACCGTTTATGTCTGTTTCTAGGTATATCCATATCCTCATGAACCTATATTTTACTGAACCATAAAAATTAACCTTGAAATAGATAAGTGATGAGCCTACAATAAACACAGTTCCTTGGTATTATTTTGCTGGGAGTCGTCTGCTCTGTGGTGGATTTATTTCAGTGGGTTTATTTTAGCGTAAAGGAACAACTCACAGCTCCTGCTGTTTCAGAGCACACTATTTTCCTTTACTGTTCTCAAGTCATTGTTTGAGATGAACTACACTGAAGAATAACATAGCTAAAACTAGCAAGGATAATCTGTTATAGCTGATCTTAATCCCAAATCCCCAAATTCATGACAAAATCTCCTTACTGTCTCTGTAGGAAAGATCACTTAAAATACGTTGAAGGGCTGGTATGCCATAAAAGGGACAGCAGTCATTCCAGCTGGTGGTAAACTTACTATGCTCCTGTGCTCCATACATGAAGAGAAAGATTTAATTGTTTCCAAAATAGATCTGGGAGGTACAGGTATTAATTCATATGTTTTCATGTGTGTTTGTCTGCAAAGTACCAACTGAAATGCCAAACATGAGTTATTTGCACTTCCTCACTTGAAAACAGGTATTGCATCTGTAGCCAGAGACAAACCAGTCTGGAAAAAAATGGAGAATAAAATAGTTTATTTAACCAGGTTCTGCTAAGTAACAAATCCACCAGCTACTAAGCATTTTTCATTGCCCTGGTAGACTTCATTATATTTCTGACACTTCTGTGGTTTTTCATAAAAATCTGTTCTAAATACAGAATTCCTTGCCGTATTGCCCTAGGTGAGGATCAGCAAGTGATCACCAGCTAATCCTGTATTATACATCAGATTAGTCACCCTATTGCAAACATGTCTAACAACTGCTTTGGAAGGCCTGGACATGGTCAAGCATCTGATGGTATGTTTTTAATAGTTGAGTTTTGATTTTCTAAGCCTGAAAGTCCAACACTACTGACTCTTTTGACAGGGGATCCAATCATGTAAAGGACCCTCCAATTTATGTCTTCTTAAATGCAGTGACATCTGCCAAAACCAGTCACAGAAGCTGATACTTACTCTGTGGTAGTGGATTATCCTCCTAGCGCTCACAAGTCACAGATGTCTTATTTTTTCAGAAAGTCTCCCAGAAAATATTCCCAATGCTGTCCAATGCCACTGTTATCACATTTTTTTCTTACTTTTTTATTTTTCATATTTCTCCCACTCACTTCATATAAAACAGAACTGTATCATATATTTGGTTATTTCCAATGAATAACTAATCACACACAAACACTGCACATCACTTTCAAACAAAAGCTCAGGGCCACTTTGCTTCATAGACAGCAGGTTGTTGCTTATCAATGAACTCAAGTGTCTAATAAAGCTCACAGAGTTTATAATTATATCAAGTTGGTGAATTTTAAGTTTGTAGTGAGGGGCCTAGAACTGGAGAAAAAAAAAAAGAAACTCACTACAAGAAGGACATGGAGCTTCTGGAGCGTGTCCAGGGAAGAGCGACAAAGCTGCTAAAGGGCATGGAGAAAAAGTATTACAAGGAGCAGCTGAGGGAGCTGGGGTTGTTTAGTCTGGAGGAAAGGAGGCTGAGGGGAGACCTGATCGCCCTCTACAACTACCTGAAAGGAGGTTGTAGCGAGGCGGGGGTTGGTCTCTTCTCCCCGGTATCTAGCGATAGGACAAGAAGAAAGGGTCTCAAGTTGCACCAGGGGAGGTTCAGGCTGGATATTAGGAAGAACTTCTTCACTGTAAGAGTCGTTAAGCATTGGAATGGGCTCCCCAGGGAGGTGGTGGAGTCACCATCCCTGAAGGTGTTCAAAAAACGTTTAGATGTGGCACTTCAAGACATGGTTTATTGGGTTTAGCGGGCATGGTGGCATTGGGTATATGGTTGGACTTGATGATCTTTGAGGTCTCTTCCAACCATAATGATTCTATGATTCTATGATTCTATGAATCATATTCTAGGTTAGAAATAATGGCAGAAATTATTCAGGAATATGATGCTGAAATCAAGCATACCAAAAATATCTGTGCTCCCACTTTCAGATAGTTTTATAGCTCAGTGAGTATAGTGATGCCTCAATTACTTAAAAAAGACCTGATTATATTTTCTGAATATACAAGGAGTTTATTTCTGTCCTTTGCAAAACCACTTCTCTGCTGGCTCTTGGTTTAACCCCAAAGAAATAAATCAAGTGCCTTGGCATCCCTGCAGTCATCTGTTTGGAAGAATTCTAACAACTGTTACTAAAATGACAATATCCAGCCGTCATCACTTCAAAACACTGTTGTGCTAGGACAAAAATGGAGTTTCTTACTTAATTTTATGCTTCAACAGTGGGGAGACAGTCTAAACTTGTTCTATGGTCAATGCAGAGTGAAAAGAGCCTTCAGAGGTCAAATACTTGTCTATCCTAGACCTGCATTTTTGGATAAGATGAACTGTGTTTCCAGGATGACTGCCGCTTTCCATCACTACAGAGGAAAAGTTTGACACTTAACTTTTAGACCATTAATGCTCAAAAGACAAATGCCACCCATAACATAGAGTTTATTTACAGAGGTTCACATTGTTTTATGAAATAGTCTGAAAGCAGTTAAAAACCAATTTTAACTGCTTACAGTTACTTTTAATTCATAATAACACTCTGTCATTTTTTTTGAAACACCTGTGGAAAATAAAATAGTTTTTTCCACACATTCTTTTATTTTTCCTCTAACTACCACGGTGGTTTAATAAGACAAATCTTAAGCTACCTGTAACATGACTTTACACTTTTTACTATCATGCTTCTGTTGTGAGAACACTTTGTTTTACACTAAGAAGTGGGGCAGAACCATACATCATACAAACCTTTTTTGCCCCTTCTCTGTGAACATGCCATTAGGGTCCTTGAAATATTTATTTTAATTGCTAGAACTCTCTTGAATTCCCAGAATCTTTGCTCTCAGCTTTCTCTTTTCCTGAAATAGAAGTCTGGATGTTGTTAAAACATATAAATAGCCATGAAGAAAATGGTATGTTAATGAATTTCAGAGTGTGGGATTTTATGTACTTTCAGAAATGGAAAGCAAGGAATGAAATCACTCACACATATTACAGCTCCTAACAGATAAAATAGGCACGTCCAACATCTGATGGTTCGCAGATACTTACATGTAATTTTGTCCCCTCCCTCCAGCCAAGTGCAATAACATTATGCCACAAAGTCTTGCTTGGTCTTTGGTTCCAGGATTTGTGCTCTTGGCAGCACAATGCTCCAACATCAGCCACAGCCTTGGTTTGTGTACAATCTGCTAATTATAGCATCCATTTTCTTAGGAGTTGAAAAACATTAATGTAAATCACTGTGGCTGAGGAGAGTTTGCAGTCCAGCTTTCCTGCTGCTGAATGTGTGTTCGTGCCACTGCATGAGTGACCGACAGATGAGTGTTGCAAGCCCCATTTAAAGTCCCCCAAGGTGCTTTTCCATCTACTGCATTTCATTGCGTCCATATTTCTGAAATATTTCTAATAATTTATTAATAATAGTGAATCTTGTGACTATTTTCCTTTTCTAAAATATTTTTTTTCATTTCTGGTGGAAAATACTCAGGTTTGCCGTAGTCTCCGAAATGTTCACAGGTAACACAGGTTTTTAAAATCACTACTTGCTAGTGAATTTCAAGACTGCTAATCTTTTCTCCCTAAACACTTACCCGTACTTTTCAGAGACTGTAAATCACAGTCATCACTAAACTGTGGTGCTAAAAACATTGATTTTTTGGAACATTGAATCGATTTAGATTTTTCTTTGGCATAGATAATACCACATGGGTTACATAAAGCACAGCGGTTTTGCATCTTCACAAAACTGGTTTATATTGTTCTTAAGGCCAGTTTCTAACAGGGCAAGACCATGGTGGATAGTTACATGTGCAAGAAAAAGACCTAACTGGCCAATTTTTGCAAACAGCTGATACCACATCATAATAACTTCACATCATAACAGCTTCCCCTCTTTCAGATGTGCAAGTTGAAGTGCTAATTGAAAAACTTTTTTTAATGTTAATCTTTTTTTAATGTTAAAATAGTTAGAAAAATTACCCTTTAACCAATCTCAACCTAAAAAATAGAGGAGCAAGTATTCTTAGTTGCTTTTACAAATTAAAATTCTATTTTCTGATTCTTAAAGTATCCAGCACTTGACAGGCACATTTCTGAATGGAATCATACACGAGTTGTGACAGAGTTTAGAGTAGTGGGGCCAAACGGTCTGCTACCAGTACTACACCATGGGAAGACAGTGAGTAGAGTTACAGCCCCTCCTACTATCTACTCCACACTGAGCTATGGTGTTGGCACATACCGTCGTGTTGTGGATAGCACCAAGATGCATCAGGATAACCATCAAGCCTACAGTATTAACTTCTGTAACATAAATGATTTTGAGAAATGCTTCATCTTTGACAGAGATATTTTAGACAAAGGAACTTTTAGGCAACTCACAGGGGAAGAATTGATTTTTCTGATAGGATTCATTTGACTAAATGATAATGTCTACATTGAGGATGCCTATATCTGTCAAGATCTCCTTTGTATAGAAGAATATAGGGCCTGCTTGGTCATGCTTCTTCTCATCTTCAAGCAGACACTAAAGTAGTACTGATAGTCATGCTCTGTTTTCCTCTGACTGGTGTGACTTCACAAATGTCTACACAGAAAATGTTTAAAATTAGGTGAGATAAAATCTAGCATCTGCCTCTCCAGATAAATCTCACGGGACTGATCCATAGTCCACCAAAGGCCACGCAAGGCTGTTTGTTGACTTCTCTGGGTCAGAGATCATTCTTTTCTTAATGAAAGACATACTGTAATAAAGAATAAGTGTTGGATTTCTTGAGCTCAGCTGCCAGAACTTTCTCAGAATTGTGGCATAGCTATGGGAATACATTTAGGATGTAAAAAAAAAAACCCAACATTTTCTCACATCAGTCATTGGATGTGCATTTGGGTATTGGCCATTTTCCCTTCAACCCTTGATTCAGTAAGAGAAAACCAACTACATAAATATTTTTCTATTTAGTAAGGGAAAACACTCTTTTAACATATGGAAGCCTTGGAAAAATTCCAGGAAAGGAAAAGGTTTGAGTGAAGTAAGGCATGTACAGACTATCTCTCCAAAGTATGGGCTGGGCAGGGATGTGCCACTCTGACTTCTCAGAAAATATGTACCAACCTACGTAAAAAAGCAGCACTCACTTGGTTATCACTAGTGTCGCAAATGACTTTGTGTAAACATTATCCCTATGGCTCTTGGGTCACACAGAGTGTAGAATGTCAAGGTTTCCATGGACAGCAACAGATGTTCTGTATGCCCGAGACAGTCCTCAGAACCTGGCATGGCCAGGACTTTATGGAGAGGTCAAGAAAATGCATGCTAGTACCAGCCAAAAAAAAAAAAAAAAATTTCTTCTGTTGCAAAACAGCTCATATTTTGAATGGTCAAATTTTATTGCCACAAAGTGAGTCGCTGAGGATTTCCACACATTTCAACTGTAGAGTGTTGGTACAATATTACAAACTTCCAGACTGTCAGGGGAGTATGATCAAAGTAGTCCAGGTCACACTTCTAGCTGCTGTTTCAGCATTTAATTACCAAAGCATCTCAATCTGGATCTGGAGAAGTGAGAGAAGATTGTTTATACAGAAATAAATTCATGTTCCATCTTGACACTGCTGCATCCCTTCTGGGACCCAGAGGCTATATCATTAAAGAGGATCTTCTCTTGTAAACTACAGAATTGTTTTGTGCTCCAATCAGGGATGACATTGCACTAATACTGCTTGTAAGAGATCCCTAAGGCCTTTGCAATGAGATAAAATGTCTGCTGGGAAAAAAAAACAAAACTGTTTTATCTTGCTAACTGAAGATCATATGTGATACAATAGCTATTAACCATAAATAAACGCCTTTATGCAATTTTCCATACCCGATGATAGAACTCATCAACTGTGTTTCAAGATCATTACACTCAATATGTAGCAATGAAATTTTGTCTCTGTATGAACAATTATCACTTATTACTGAATGTAAAAGGTCAAATTTTCAGCTGCTTGACTGGGAATATTTAAGCATGTGCTCCAATCTCAATAAAAAATCATGGAGGCTGCAGAGAAGTTCTGTTCATCATGAAACATGTTTTTATTAGATAATGTTGCTGCAGTGTTGAAAGAATATTTATGTGGAATGATATGACAAACAAGTCACATATCAGCTACAAATATAAAGTAATAAATCATAAAATGTCAGCTGTGGGATCAGTAACACTGCAGAATCTTAATGCGAAAAATTAAAATCTTGTATACCAAACAATACTAATAGTAGAAAAAAAGCACTAGAAAATGTGCTTTCCAGGAATAGCCTTTGATTGGTTAGCATACATGTGTAGCTTCTAAACAAAATCAAGTTTAATATTTCAGAGTTGAATGCTTTGTTCGCTTTCTTGTTTTATGAGATAAACACGGCCTCTAAAACATGAGACGTGAGATGAGCCTCTCCACTGAAAATCTTTTGACTTTCACCTAAAAAATTCAGACTTGTTCTCGATACACAGTCAACATTTTAAAAAAACACAACAGCAACAACAACCACTTAGAAAAAAATCTGTGAATTTTATAAAAATTCCTAACTTCTGCATCATCTCCGCCTACATTAAGCCCCTTCATGTCTTCTACTCATTACAGAGAATAAGGTACTGCAGTCACAATTAGGCAAACAGTTTTTCATTATTTTTCAGGCTAATTTCTTTCTGGACCATAAAGCAATGAAATGATTTAAAGCTTCTTTAAATACTCAGTACTGGTATGATATAGCAAACACCAGTACAGTTCAACCGTAACCAGAAGAAACAGCAATAAAGATAATTTACACTGTCAAAGAAACAGTGCCCGTTTTTTCCGCAAAACTGACAATGACTGAATTTTAAAATAGTTTTTACAAGTTCTTAATAACAACACAAGCCAAAAGGAACTAAACTGCCAATAATAACCAGCCTTGCCCCATTTGACTGAGGCAGCTGAGTTAAAACTCAATGTCTTGTGGATTATTCTAGGCAGGAGGAAAAATAAGTGACGAGTATCTTAGATACAGATCTGTCTGTAGGCAAGAATGCACAGAATCATATTTACCTGGGCACAGGAAGTGTTAAAAATTCCAGTTTCTCCACTTGCCTCTCCAGACCTCTCTCAGCCATCGGGGAGCCCAAGAGGTAAAAATGTCAGCTGTATCGAGACCAATGGCAAAATCCAGAGCTGACTTCAATGGTACCGGGATTTCACCTGAAAAAGAGAGCCAGCATGATGCTGATGCATTAACCTCTTGACAATTTGAATGGCTCAGAATAATTCCTTTCCACATGCAAAATTAAAAAACACTGAAGTGTACTTTGTAAAAAAAATCCATTAGAAGGAGGTAACAGATGGCCATTATCTCCCTAATAACGTTCAATTACACATGCAAATATGCCATCGGCATTATGTTAGTCATAGGAACCAAGGTCATGTTTTAAACAAGCCAGTAAGAGTCTGGAGTGTCTCCACTTCTGTGTACACAGCCTGAGAAAAATTACAGGACCTTGCTGTCAGAGGTAAGGTGTTCAGCCCTTTCTGAAAAACATGCCTAACCAGAGCTTGGCGGCGGTCTGTCCGGACTCTGTTGCCCCACTGTGAACAACAGGCTTGGCGACTTGGGTCAGTAACATCGTTTTTCAGGGAATCTGATAGGCAATTTTAGCCTCTCCACTGGACAGAAATCCACTGGGGGGATGTGCTGAGCAACATTCGTTAGCTTATTATACCTTTTCCAAGTTGATCACTTTCTGTGTGGCAAGAAGAGAGAAGGAACTTATGGTTTAATATTGTTTTACCTTGTGAATTTATATTAGAAACACTGGAGAGCACTGGGAGTGCCAATATAACACTTCTTGACATCCTGTTTGAATTTCTGTAGGTATTATTCTTTGTGAAACATGAAACTCCTAGGATAGTTAGGGCCTTTCTAGTCTCATACCAATAATGCCCCCAGCTGAGGCACAGGAAATCCAAATTGCTCTTCAAATTAAATCGCGGGAAACCTTGATTCCTTGCTTGTCTCAAGCAAAGTTAATGGGAAACAGATGCACACTCCTGTCAAAACACTAAGTTTGTATATTTATCTACTGCTGGCTTATCTTTTGGCGTACTGGGTTAAAATTATAATATTCGCTGCTTTTTTTTTTCTCCCAGTTAGTATTGAATTTGGTTAGTAGGCCTTTGCAAAATACTAATGAAAATTAATTGCCAATTTGTATTGATACTGGTAACTCCAATAATTACTGGCAAAGTTAAACCAGTAATTTGATCAAAAATTAAATTTGTGTCTTCTGGGAAAAACAGTAGCAAAAGTACCATTCATGATCCAAATTGATATGAAAGGATGAAATACATAATCAACTGATGAAACAAAATATTCAATCCAGACTCAAATGAAATATTTTGTTTTGACTTCAGCAAACAACATTCTGCTAAATTAAATCTCCCCCTAACACAAAATTAAAATCCACCTTTGTTTTCAACACTGCTTCCACCCCCACTCTGGTTTGAAACTATGCAATCCATCCACTGCAAATAGCACTTCAGTTGCAATGAAAGAAGCTTTTGGGTATCCTTTATCAAAACTCCCAAGACGACGTTTTAGGTTTGTCACTTAGATGATTATAAGCTGTACAACATGTGAGCAGCTGCCAGTGACAGCATCAGGAAAACATACTACTTTAAAGCTGGTTTATATCTATGCGCACATTGATTATTTTTCTCCCTTGCATTTCTCAGCACCATGAATGGACAAGGTTAACATCTTCCCCCTTCCCTTGAATAGCAGTGTATAAAAAATTCTCTTGCAATGTGAAAAGAATTTTGTAAGAGTTTTATTGATGATTGTTCTGCTTAGTATATACTAGAATCAGCAATGATCAAGCACATGCCATAGAGGTAATGCACATCAGAAAAAATCGCTTTTCCTTCTTTGTGAACAAAGCTAGTTTTTTTAATTCAAAGTCTATGTGTGATTCAGATATATGGACAAAAATTGCTTGTAGTTGAAAGCAGAGAGAAATCTGTGTGTCCAGGTTAATACTACATTTTATAAGCATAGTGCATATGATTCAAGTCTCATCTTCCAACTGTACATGACTTATGTCCTGAATTCAGTGAGGCCGTCCTCACCTGCAAGCATGTAACTGAAAGATCAATCACACCTATTCATATCTCCATAAAGGCTAAGTCAGGAACCATTCACAACACTGAATGTCTCAGTGCTGTCCTGAAATTCATTTTTACTGTGACACAAAAATCCAGTGTTTAATATCTGTCATTTTCATAAACCTGACATATTCACCCAGCCGCATCAATTCACAGTGTGTTGGTTTATGCTTCTCCTCCCATTATTCTTCCCCTTCTCTTTCCCATCTCTCTAGCACGTTGGGAGTCGGAAAGTCTTTAATTTACTTGTCATTTACCATTGAAGAAGCCCCTTAGCAAATGATCAACTCTGCTTTCCAGCTTTGAGAGCGATATACCCATTCACTAGTCCTCATTGTTTCCTAAAAATATATGCTGTCTTAGAAGAATGGTGCTGGTCTGGAGCACATGTGCCGGTCTCAGTAGAGCCCAGCCCATAGCCCAACTGGTATTCTCCCATGCTATAACCAAAGTTACTATGAGTTTATATCCATTTCACTTCTTTGCTTTCTTAAAAACATCAGCTTAATCATCCCTGGAGACTTTGTGCTTTGCAGGATGCTCAGGAACAAATGGACTTGAGTAGCAGTAGCTCCCTTGCAAGGGTAGAAGTTTCTCCACGTTCTACTTTCTTTATTGGCATCTCGATGAGGAAAGAATGAAAACAAAAGGCAAAGCAAGGAATGTTTTTGCAGTACCGCTTCCCTCTCCTGACTCCGACCTGTGCAGGCTCGCTGTTGGCTCCCCAGGAAGGCCTCCTCGCTGTTCCCAAGGGCTACCTAATTCACCCTCGGTTGCATGACTGCCTCCTCCGTACCATGGACTTTGAGTGTGACGGAGTTAAATACTGAATATACTCCTGTGTAATTGTTTATATTGTTCTTTCCCTGTCTCTTTCCAGAATGTATTTTTATAATCTTCCACTGTAATAGCTTGGCTTGCTAAATGAAGTTTTCTGCTTTCAGCTACAAAGTAACTTTGCACTTAATGAAATAAGTAGAAGCTGCTAAGTTTAATGTCTTGATTGCCCTACTGGCAATAGGCCTAATCTAGCAAGCAAAACATATGTCGTTAGGAAATGTCATGATGGAGGTTTTAGACAACCCTTTAAGCATCGTGTCACTGAGGGCAAGAACTGCACAAGAGAGGACTGCAGTAGGCATCTCATTAAATGGCTGTCCTCAGAGAGGAGAAGTAGTTCCATAGCAGCACAGATGGTCTCCCACCCTTAAAAGCACGGCAGTTCAAACCATGCAGGAAAGGTAAGCAGATGATAGAGAGGCAGGCAACATGAGCAAAGTCATTGTAAGAAATGCCAGGCGTCATGATTTGGGAAGGGCTGGAAGTGCCATGGATGCGCAGCATTGGGAAGGAGAGTCAGAAATCGTGGCAGAAACTGAAAAGACCTTGTTTGAGGAAGGGAAGAAAGAGTGGTGCTGGTTTTGGTTTTATTTGTATTCATGTCCTGTGCAGAGCACCTGCAACTGCTTCAGGCTGATGATGGCTGAGGGCTTTTTTTTTGTTTTTAAGACGGATACACCTTGTCAAAGGAATGTTTCTGGTATAGCAAAGCATACTAGGCTTAGGACCTTCCATGAGTATAAAATCATTCACAGAATGGCTTAAACTTCTACCTTTTTTCAGGTATTTGAGCATTTTCTGGGAACGAATCTTTGGTATTTTGGTCACCTCTCTTGCTGTGGCAGCTGGACATTACATACATCAATCTTACAGAACTGAAGTGAGATAAGAAGATATTACTATCCTGTGAGGCACAGGCAGATGTGGCTTGCCCAGAGATAGCCTGCAATGACTAACTCCCAAGCAACCATGCAAATTATGGGCCTGTTTTACCTCTGATTTCATGTCCCTCGCTGTTTCCTCTCACTGCATTGATAGCTGCTGACAGGAGTAACCTCCCGGTTAATTTACATCTGTTTAAACAACTGCTCCCTGGGTTAATTTAGCATCTGTAAGTCCCAGCACGTCAAGCTGCGCTGCTACCTGTGCTGTCTTGCCCCATCCTCGCAAGAGGCATTGTGCAGCGTGTGGCTGAGGGCCAGGTTCTGCTCTCAAATACAGCTGGGTAAATCTGCTCTACCCACAGACTTACACAGTCCACTTTTTTGTCCCTTGATGCAGCCTTAGTTACTCAGGTGGTTGTATATTTTGTACACTGCCATTCAGTGTATCTTTTTTGTTTTACTTCAGACTTTATGAGAAGCTACGGTGTTTTTTCAAAAAGAACAAACAAATTCTTTTTTTCTTTTGTACACACACTGTTGATCTGATATCACTCTGCCAGGATTTCTCCTTGACTACTTCTTGATTACATCGAGGTCAAAATAAATCATTTCAAGTAGTGTGTGTGCTACAGCAACATACTGAGGCAAGTTTATGTATTTTTCATGCCACAACAATCTTTTAACATCGAGTACAAATGACTCATTGCAGTTTCAGCAGGTTATTACCTTCCTGAAAGACTAGTAAATTCAGTCTCTCTTCCTCAGTTGCTGCATGGTACTCTATCTTTCTGGCCATTGCCCATCGTAGTACAAAAATTAAAAGAACAATGCTCGCGGTGGCAGAAGTGTTCTCTCATGCCTAGTACCACCCTGCTCCCTCCCTGTCCTTTTTTGGTAATGTTTGGGTTAGGTTCTGGATGTGAAACAAGCTGTCTGA
Organism: Cariama cristata; assembly: GCF_000690535.1. Lineage (NCBI taxonomy): Eukaryota > Metazoa > Chordata > Aves > Cariamiformes > Cariamidae > Cariama > Cariama cristata. The sequence continues at coordinate 14,727 of NW_009615103.1, forward strand.
CAGAAAAGCGCCTTGATGTCTGCGATGATGGAAAATTCCAATCTCCTCATTAGTTTATTTACTGTGTTTTACTGGAGACTAACTGCAGGTTTAAATGCTGTGATTATTTTTAATGATAATAGCAAGAAACAGTCCTGCTGCTTGGAAGCGATTGAATTTTTTGCACAAATAAAAAATACTTTGGAACATAAAAATCAAAGCCTTAACTATAAACCAGTCATAAATCGGCGGTATGGTTTTCTCTGAAGTGTTTCAAGGCGTGATTTACTCCTGATGTCACAACATCTCTTGCCATTCTTGCTGGAGACCAACTTTTGCTGACACAGACTCACTATGTCAGACACAAAAGAATCTATTAATTCTCTTAATTTAAGTGGGTTTTGGACCAGACCCAAGGGAGAGAGAAAAAATAACAGAGGGAAGAGGGTTACCATTCCAACTATGTGATGGAAAATAATCTGCCCAGGCAGAGGGAGGGGAAGGACAGAAAAGGAAATTGAGAATAACTTCCACTCTCCGAGTGCGCCCTGAGAAGGGAAGGGAGAGGAGCAGGAGTGTAAGCTGCTGCTCCAGTTTACATGTCAAATTGGCTTCGTTTTGCTGACACTGAAATTTTATGGGATTCTTCCTGTTAATTGCTGTTCTCAGAGCTGTTTGGAGTTTTTTACCATCCTGCTTTCTAAATCTAAGAGGCCATCCAGGCTGAGGAAGGGATGGGTTTATAAGATTGCTCTGTGTGTGTTAGAAATGTAGCTAAGATGAAGAGGAAACTCAGGGTAGGCTAAATTACTTGAGGACAGAAAGGGCAGCCAGGCAGGAAAGTTTTAATGTCTCCTGTTGAAGCTCTTTTGAAGGAAAAAAAAAAAAAAAAAAGTTTATGCTTTCTTGTGTCAGGGGAGCGAAGAAAAACAAACACCCAAACAAAACAAACAGAAAGCTATCTTTGCCCTTAGGTCTCCTACTGAGCAAGAGAACCTGGGTTCTTGTCCTCACACCTAATGCTTTACAGAAAAGACAGTTTTCTGTAAAATGAATACTCAAGCATTGTCTCTTACGTGTTCCTTGCAGCAGCAGCTGACATCTAGGGTGTTTTACAACACATGCCCATGTGCCTGTCTCTGCCTTCCACCCCTCCGGACACAGAGGGGTAACCCAAAATCCCTTTCAGGCTGTGATGGCCTCTCTCCTCCTCTCTGTGGTGGCCTGGAGCAGGGTGCTGGGAGAAGCATCCAGCATGGTCCCTGCAGAGAAGAGCAGCAGGGTCCCCACGCAGGTCTGCAGGAGGAGGTGGCCACCCATCTGCCCAGCTCTCTGCAGACACGGGCAGCTCTAGACATGCCTAACGAGACACGCAAGCATCTGAGGGACACCTTTTTCTGGTATGTAGGACTGCAGGCATCTTGAGGAGTGAGTGGGTGGCAAACTGGGGTGATATGGCTCCAAGTGCTAGATTTTGCCAAGTAACCCTAGAGTTAAGTTGACCAAATTAAGTGCCTTTGCTGGTTTAACAGTCTTTGAACTGGCTGGGCAGCTTTCGGTGACTGTGATCAAAGGGTTTAACTTTGCTGCATCCACGCAGTTTGTATGAGCAGAGACTCCACTCTTAAACCAGACTTGCCTTTTGCCATAGCTCTCCTGATCTGAGCTTCACTGTAGGGAACCGGTAGGTAGGTAGTGGGGATAGAGGGGGCTTGGAGCATGAATGCAGGCTTGGTCCTTAAGTAGCAAGAGAGTATAGACAGTCTTTTTGCCTTCAGTCCTCAGAAGTAATACAGAACCAAGTAGACCCCCTTTTCCAGCTTGGTTGTTCATGTTGGGATCTTGATGGCAGAGACTAGTCCATAATATGAATTTCCATGCTTTCTAGCTGAATGAAAGTATGATGCAAATAATACAGGCAGAAATTAAGACATTTCGTTCTTATTTTTGCAACAAGCTTATGTGGAGCTGGATTATGTCTGAGGGAGCTAATGTGTGCTAAAGTCAATGCCATCCTGCCTTAGCTGCTCTGAACGTAAGCTGTATTGCTTCAAAATGCTTGCACATGGTACAGCTATTCCTCCCACTCAGAGCAGGGCATGCCCTATATCCCTTTATTTTCCTTCCAGAGTATTGCTTCATTATTATGCTAAATTGCAGAAACATCATGTGTTTCTTATTCTTTCTTAATAGCTGTTTAAGTAGTTTTATTCTTACATACTCCAACAATCCCTGTTTAGCAGGGCTGTGTGTTAGCTATTTCTGATGTAGCCACTTGGGTTTAACTTTTCTAATGAGAATGGAGCACATCTGTTGTATGGAGGTAGTAAATCGCTTTAGAAGTTCCAGTAGAAAATTAGAAGATCTACCTACACTGTTGGCCTGTACCTGTCATGCAGCCGTAGCTTGCTGTGCAATCAGTTTATGTCCCCATACTGAAATATTTGAAGATTCATGGTTAAATACAGATTTGATTATAGAGTTTACATTCCACAAGTGGTTCAAGCAATTTAAAATGAACTTGACCTGACTTTTTAACCTTCTTACCAAGTTATGCAGGCTGTTTGTACTGGCAGGAGGATCTAATGGTTGGGGTAAAAAAGGGAAAGAACGAGAGTCAATCATCTTATCTTAGCTGAATCACTGATTCACTGTGTGACCTGTGCAAAACCCTTAGTCTCTATTGCCTCACTAACTTTTTTTTTTTTTTTTTTTTACATAAGAGTGCTCTGAGAGCCAAATATACCCCTTGAAATGTGATTTTAGTGTTAAATTTATGTCTACTTTCAGGAGAATTATCTAAGCATGGAACATACTGTACAATGCTAAAAACAACACAGAGATATTGGAAGTAAGATGATCTCTCTATTGTGAGTCTTCCAAAGCATGAACTGGGCTATTAGTATGCAAATCTTATACTTAGGCCTGCCAACAATTCTTGAAAATCACTACAGCTTGCATGGGTTTGATCGTGACTGCTATTTTTCTCAGAATTCCCTGAATTCTCAAGGACTGTGTCTTTCAGCCAGTTGATCTCAACTTAAGCGCTTTTTCTCAGAGCTGAATCATAAAAGTTTCAAGCCTTGGGACACTTTGAGAGCCCCCTGACCTGGCCATTCAACAACGTCATGGCCAGCCAACTGGCTCTCACCTTTCTGTCATTCCTGAGAGCTGACTGTCTCAAGAATCACAGTATGAAGAAGATGATTGAATCATGCTCTATATGGTAGAGACAGTGTCATGGAGATATTAATTATCCAGGAATTCCTCAAACTCTTGCAAACAGCAGCTGCCATTTTGTATGCTCTTTCACACCCAGAACATAAGGGAACAATTTACTACTGCTGCGTTCTTTGCTATGACTCATTCTGTATTTCTTATCCTTAAATTGATATTGAGGCAACATGCATTCAAAATGAAAAGACTGCCACTACATCTCCTGACCTTGACTTTGCCACAAGTCTAGAGCATTCCCATAGGCTGTGGCTCGAGATATGTCCCACACTTCCTTCAGTCAGAGAAAATTCCTTGTTAGTATAGTCCACATCTTGCCATCTGGCTGTGGAAAAAAATCATGGCACAGATAATATCAGTGTATGATAAAAAGGCACTGACAAGGAAAGAATGGTTGCAGTATCGAGCATCACAATTGAAATAATTATTTCATTCTTCCTTAAAAGAAATAACATCTTGCCTACTTTTTCTCCTAAAGCAATGCCATGTGGTACCCAGCCTGGAGCAAGGAAGAAGGTTTCCTTCGGTCTGCTTTCTTCAAGTCAGTAGCACTGGGGCCCCAGTGGGGGTGTGGAGATGGGCTGAAGTCACACCTTCCAGTAACGATGCTGCCTTTTCAGTTCTGTTGGGATTATCCAGGGACAGGCTGTCTGCGCAGCTCCACACCATCTCCCACAGTGCAGAGCAGGCTGCCCTTGCCAGGGAGGGACTGGCTGTGGAAAACTGGAGCGGGGATAGGGGAAGGAAAGATGACAATCGTGGAGAGAAATAGCTGCTGAAACAGACTTCCCAGCAAGGGAAGTCAGCTCTGCACCCTCCGGTCAAGTAGAGAGAGGGGGAAAAAGTGTAACTACAAACTGTGCACTTGATTTGGGCCACAGATTTCTCTTTTAGAGGGTAACCGGTGTGCTCTCTTACCTTTGTTGGGTTCAGAAAAGAACAAGCAAATAAAATGGTTTTGACCAAAAGTCAGGTAAATAGCAGTGGAAAGGTCGGTGCTGTAAGTGCACAGGGAGTGCTGCTGATCCACTGAATAGAAACAAGCCGCTGGAGTCACAAACATGACTGGGGTGTCTGCATGATCTTTCATTACCGAGCAAAATCAGACTATTTTCCTGAAAAGGCACTGGCTAGTGTAGTTTCACAAACTAGAATCGTTTGTGAAAAAGGTAATGGAATGGCTCTGGGCACCATTGTAGGAGTGGGGAGACAGAGTGAAAAGGGAGTGGGTAGCAGAGGAGAAAAAGAAAAACATCGTGTTCAGATTTAGACAAGACAGGAAATAGAAAGGCAATAGGAAAACTGAAAGATATAAGGGCCAGGAGTTCTCTGTTGTGAAATTATCTTGTCCTTGCAGGCTTACTCTTTAAGGATTTTAAGGATTTTACACCTCTCTGCAGATCACCTACTCATCTCAAAGGTCACGTCAAAACCAAGTAGCTACTGACTGAAGTCTGGGAAACAACAAATTTATTATTGTAGCACAGTTGAAAAAAATATGTTGCACTAACAATCTCACTACTGTGCAAAGGGAATTAACTTCTTTTTGTTATGCATCTTTTAAAACTGAATGTGTGTTTACTTGCGTGCTGTGACACACTGGTGCAGATATAAAAAACGTCCAATGGTATCCTCTTTAATTGAAGGAGTACTAAATCCTAGGCCCATCTTCCTCTGAGCCAGGTAGCACTTCTGCTGCAAGACAGGTGGTCCCACAGCTACCTCTCGTGGGGTTTTTGTCATTCCTGGAATCAGCACCCTGGCAAGCACCTAAACTAGATAGACATCAGGTCTGATGTGGTTTAACATGCCCTGTCTCCCTGCTGGAAACCCTGTGATGGCTGGTCAACTGAACTTGCCACTCACAGTATAGGTAGTTTGGGTAAGAGCGATGTAAGCTTCATTACAGCTACCCAACCGATAATTCAGACTGCTCGCAAAGTATGGAGGAGTTCAGTTTACTTATCTCTACTGGTTCTGTACATGTAAGATCTGAGAGACCCTAAGATATTGGAATTTTTTTCCATAGGACACAACACAGATCTTTACCAGCAGCTGTTGAAGTTTCAAATCAGCTGTGGGAGAAGGCTAGATCCCTTGTCACCTCTCTGTGGGGCAGATAAATTATTGCCTGGAGGAAGCACAAGCCCTGTTCTTGCTGTGGGCTGGATTCGCTGCTGTGGATGGCAGTCAAGGGGGCAGCCATCTGCACCTGGTCATCTGCATCAACAAGAGCAGGAGGTGAGGAGAGGTGTTAGTGTCAGTCCTGCCGTAAGCAACCGCCAGCACCACCCACTCTGCTGCAGTTTGCACCTCCTGCAGGAATCAAGGAGCAAGGGGAGCGCATAGAGCCATCTCTCTACTTTGCAACAAGGAAATCACATTTTACAAGTGTTGGGACCATGGAGAGTGGCTATGGCTGACTAGGGAATCCTTCTCTGAGAAAGAACAGTTGCAGCACGCTCAAAGCCCTGTGAGGGGTGGATAATACGGTCACACGGTAGTTTCTGCTTGCAGGCCAGAAAGCATGCTTCCCTTGTTACGGCAGAGGTTGATGTTACTGACCTGCTACAGCCCCTGGCTAACAGGCTGGCTGCATGCCTCAGAGCTGGGTTTGGAGTTCACTTCTGCCCCCCACTTCTGCCCAGCTCCACTGCAATTCTTGCCCACCCATGGAGCATCCTAAAAGTCCCAAGAACCAGAGGAAGCGACCACTGCTGCTTTCCTGAAGAGCAGGGTGATGTTTTGCCATTACTCAGCTCACAGATACAGACTGGGAATGCTGCAGTAACATTTCCTGACTCATAGACCACAAAAAAGCCAGTGCCATCCCTAAGAAGTGACCACCTGCGCCAGTTGCAGAAAGGGTGTGATGGTTACTGCCCAGTCTCATCCTCATTTATTTCATGTTGAAGAGAAGGCAATGGGGTATAAGTATTATTGTGTGCATTTGGAAAATTGTGACACTGGGTTTTTTTGTAGCTTTCTTGTTTTGATTTTAAACTGTGATGCTATGCCACTTCTATGCCAGAAGCTTTAAAAATAGGTCTGAGGGAGCAAGAGAAATAAAAGGGGTCAAAATCTGGGAAACAAAAATAAAGTAATTCCTCAGAACTCTATTATAAAGTGTTACTAATGTTAAACTAAGGGAAAAGTGAAGGCTTACTTCTACCGTACCCTTCCTAGGCACAACAGGTCACCTTTGATTTCTAAGTTAAATTCCACATTTTTTAGTGTCCTCTGATTTCAAAGCATTTTTTCAAGGTGAAAAAAACATCACCCACAATTAATTCATAGGAAACAGCAACTGGAAGATCTGTTCAAGCTCACATAGCAAGCGATTTTCAGAACCTGGAAAGAAAATAAGCCAGTATGATTCTGATTATCTTCCCCTGGTCACTGGCTCACGCAGCTTTCCCTTGGGAGACAGTGATTCTCATTGTCTGTTCAGTCATACAACAAGCTCTGCATCTAATGTGAGGTGGAAACCAACTCCCATCTGCATCCCACTTCAGCCATAGCTTTTAAACCTGCACCTATTCTTTCCAAGATGGCTTCCCTGAGAGTGCCACAGAGTCTGCAGAACATACAATAGGATGACCTCATTGCTTTCTATGAAAACTCTCTGAGAAAGAAAAACGACACTTTATTGCTATAATAAAGGCCACGACACTGTTTTCTTATATTCACACTATATTTTTAGAAATTTCACACAGCCCAGATCACAAACATAACAAATCTCCATGAGAATGTTGAGGCTTCATCTTGCAGGCAGTTCACATTGTTAAGCTACTCTAAGTCACACTAAGATTTCACAGTCTGAATCGACTGTTGATTTTAATCGCTAAGTGTAATCCATCTGTTCCAAAACTAACAGGCTATTAGGATGACTTGTTGTATTGCATTTGCCACTACAAGCTCTAAGCAGAGAACTGATCCTTGGCACAAGAAGCGCACAAAAAAATAGTATCCTCTCCCAAACACTGACATCTCTCAAGAATTGTTCTATACTTTGCAGGATGGGGGTTCTTGAGTGCATTCTTGTGTGCTAACCCTACTGCATTGACGTCTTTAACAAAGAACCTCTGAAACCCAGAGATCCTTTACTATGGCTGCTGCTGCTGGGCCTTCTTTTCCCCAAGAACCTATCCCAGGCAGCTGATGCCTGCTATCACCCTTCACTTGTCCAG
>NW_009615103.1:22160-44583 GCF_000690535.1 Cariama cristata
AGGGAAACTGCTCAGCTATGCTTCACCAGAAGGAGCTTTCACCAGGCAGAGAGCAGAAGAGGAATAACCTATGCTCATGATTCAAGCAAGCCTCCAGAAAACAGTGGAAACTCATAGGGGCCAAGCCACCAAAATGAAACATCTGTCAGCAAGTGGCAGAAGAAGATTATACTTGTGGTGACCAAACATCTCCTTGTTACTGTCAATACAACAAGCTGTTGGAAATTACTTTTTAATTTACACTTGTACGCATTTTCTGTTGTGCTCAACCCACTTTTGTCCAGTATTGTGCTGTGGTTAACCATCTTGAGGAGTACAGCTTCCACCTCTTCCATCTCGGACACCCAGCAGAAAGGGAATATGCTGACTTACGTAGCCCCATCTCCCAACAAAGCAGGAGGACACTACCATATGTGTCCTACATCACTCCACAGGTAACCACTTATCAGGTTATCACTGCCAAAGAGCATCATGAACATATCCTCTAGTGCACTAACACTTACCTCAGTAAGGAGGGGAAGTGGGCAGTGCATAAGAAAAATGGGAAGGAACTGTCAATGGTTCTCTAAGAGCTGGTACGATAATCAGGAGACAGGCAGGACTGGGATTCATCAAGGAACAGACTTGTCTCTCTTGCTTGTCATGATAGGAAAATAATGAGTCAAGACACTATCACAAGGCCTTAATACTTTATTATATTGGTTTTGAAGGATGACACTTGGCAGCATTTGTAGGGATCATTGCACCAGTAACAACCAGGTTAACATTGCAGGCTGAATGATCTGTTGTATTGATCTTTTATCGGTTTTATTACAAATGTGTTGAAGAAGCAAAATTTCTATCATGTTCTGTCTTTCTATGCATGGGTTTTCTGTTTCATACTCTCAGACAAATCCTGATACAATTAAAAGAAATAGAAATAAAATTCCAGGACTTCAGGAACATGAAACTGTAAAAATAGTACCACATTTGCAGACCTTTTGTCAAATGCATTTGCCTTTTTGATAGGACATAATTTCTTCTTTTATATACACACCATTATATACACACCTTTTCAAATCATTATTTTCAAACCAGCTGTTTTCCAGGTCAGTATTGTGCTCTGTTCAAAGAACAGAACAAAGTGCACATTTGAATTGCTCTGCTGAAATCCATGAAAGACAAAATGAAAATATGTCAGCTTATATCAGCTAAGTGTAAATAAGAGTGACTGACACATTTATCTAGATTTCTTTCCCAGCCACAGAGAAGTTAAGGACTACAGGATCCAATGAAAAAAAAATAAAATCACTTGATTTCGAACGGCATCATTTTTGAAAGGGCATTTAGTGTTTATTTCAAAGCATATCCAGGTAGTTTAAAACAGTGACAGAGGCTTAAAAAACATTCAACAAAACCACACTATCACTGTTTGGACTAGGCAATGGTCTTGTTTAAATATTTTTACAGTAGTATGGCTTGCCAAATCTAGCAGAGAGGCTCTTATAATCACGTGTGTCATGCTTTATAGTTTTGTGCCACTGGCAATGCAACCTAGCATTTTTGAAAACACAACCCCCTAGAGCAAAATCAAATCTATTCTTGACATCTCTCACATCCCAAATCTCTAAGCCAAGGTCCCAAAAACTAGAGCACAGGCTCTGGGAAAACAACTTTCTTTTGTCTCCAAACAGGCACTTTACAGTTAAAGCTTCAAGATTGCAAGGGGCAGTAAGTCAAGTCATGTAAGACATGATTTTTTTTAGCAGGACAAAGAAAACTTTGAAACTTACTTCTTATTCTTTCCCATCAAGCTTACTCCATATGCAAGAAATGAAGACCAGTGACCACCGCCTGTCTCAATTTGGCAGTACACCATAGGAAACAACAAGGTGCTGAGACAGTATCCTTTCCCACACTTAGACAGTTCAGTTAGGGCAATACTCTGCTTTTAACTGCTACTGTTTTAAGGCTATACCTGGACAAAATATGAAACTGATAAGCAGCTGAGCGCTGCACTTAAGTGGCAATAAAATGACCTTGCATTTTTTAATAAGCATACCACTCAAAAAAAATCCCAAACAAAACAAAGGAAAAAAAAGGAATAAAACCAGCTCTGTAAATATGTTCAGGCTCTTTTACCATACCAGAGAATGAAGCTAACAAAGAATATCTACATAAAATGAGAGGGGAGTTATACAGCAACTGTAACATGAACTGTATGGATGTTTATGGCCTACTTCTAATCCTTTTATACGATTCAGGTAGCAGAAGAGGCTTTGGATAGATGTAGATGATTGATGTTCGGGCAGAGGAAACCACAAAGCAGCCAAAAGAGACCGCAGTGTATTGTTCATAGTCAGGCAACAGAGTTCCTCTTCCATCACACGTCTGCAGGTGTAATTGAACGCTTCAGAGAGCATCACCACTGCAGCACATGAATAATCACACCAGCCAAGACTGCACTGAATGAACATTATCTACAATGGCAGGAGGCATCAAGGAATGCGAGAAAGGCATCTGCTGGGAACGTTTTCAAATGCTGGAAAAGAAAACATCAGCAATTTGAACTTTTCCGATCCCTGAATTACCAAATCCCAAAAATACCTCAGGGAAAAATAAATTATTCCAATTGTAGTATTTTGTCTGCTTTGGAGAGCTTTTTTGGCTATTAAAAAAAGTGTTACTCAATTAGAATAATTAGAATGCTGTAACTCAAACTGGAATTCCTCCCCCCTCCCCCGCCCTTGACGTTAGGGTTTTTAAACTTGCAGCATGCATGTTCTGAGTAAAGCAAAGTATTGTGTGAGCTTCACCAGGTGCAATACTGAAGGCTCACCATCTGGCTGTTTCTACACTTTCCAAGGGGCTGTGTTAAAACAAAGCGTGGAACCGGGAAGTCCTGTTATCTAGCCCTGGACATGACACAGACTCACTTGGGTAATTCGTGTAGGCTCGATTCTGAAAGATATTAAGCGCCTTCTGTGAGATGCAGAGATGTGGCCCTGGCATGGATTTCTGCTGAGATATCTCTTCTGGAATACCATTTATCTTCGCTGCTGCTGTGGTGAGGAGAGAATGGTGTGGAGGAGTTGGCTGTTGCAATATTGTGCTCGCACTGCTGACACGCTAGATGGCAAAACAACTGGTAGCACTGGGATGGATGATGTCGCTAGCTTGTCCTCTCTGCAGATAAAGACAAAGAGAACAAAAAAAAGCTGTAAAGGCTGCACTCATTAAAGAGGTAGGTACACATCCTGGAGAGGCTAAGCACAACTGACCTATCTTGGGTTCAAATAAGCAAACACAATTTGTTACTGTTATGTATGAAGAGCTCTTATAGCAGATTAACAAAACCCAAGGCTGGTTTACAGAGCAACTTACGTATGTGTGTACGAATGCACTGATGACTTGCTGGGACAGTAATTCCCATCTTCCTCTCCTCAACCTTTTGCCCCCACAGATCCCCACCTGTACCAAACACACATTGGGCTCATGTTCCTTCCATCTGCTTGATAATTGTGTTACTTAAGGACAGCATGCCAGCACTAAAGTCTGAAGCTGCTTTCCTCTTCTATTTAGAAGATAAATTACAAGATTTCAGCATAGCACGCAAGTTTGTGTTTCAGTACCTTTGCAAATAAATGGTGGTCCAGTTATTGACTAATAACGATACTGTCAAATAGATCTATTTATGTAAGAGCAACTCAGCAGACAGAGTACGGAGGTGTCAGTGGAGGTGGCAATGCACACGGTGTCAAAGGCTCTGGATGTTTTCTGGTACCAGGTGACGGAATGTCGGGATGACATTGCCCTCTCGTGGGTAACCGCTGAAATGGAAACCGGCAAACTCCAGCCCTGATGCCCGCCAGGTTCATTAATCCTGCCAGTCTCATTACAGCAGGCGCTTAAACCTCTAGACATTTTCATTCCATGTGCTCAGGTCATTCAGAGTTGAGAACCTGTAGCATGCGGCAGGACCAAGGCTTTGTCTTGGTGAGGAATCTAAGCATGTTGGCTTGGGCTGCACCTGTGATGTTGTGGCCCAGAAGCATCCCTGTAACTGCCAGATATTTGAGCTCAGGATTCTCTTTACCGGAAGAACACGGGGGAAAACACTGCTTTTTAGTGTTTTAGCCTGTGAGCTAAGACACAGAGGTAGGCCACTGACAGTCAAATCTGGCTAGGACTGCTTTGCTTTAAAAATGCCCATTCTTTTCAGTTTGTCACCAAGTGTTTAACTTAAGTAGCTCAGATCACATTTCTGAAAAGAGGAATTCATACAGTACGGAGTGAAGAGATGGAAGTGTGATGGGATTAATTTCCGAAGACATGTAAACTATTTATGGATTGTATTGAAAATCTGTGGTATAGAGTGGGTGATTGGCCTGCCATGATGGTTGTGGACCTTAAAAATTGGCTGTTCTGAGGGACTACATATTATAAAGAAAGCTGATTTTGATTTTTGCCTAGATCTTTTCAGAGAACCTTGTTGCAGAAGATGAAACATTCAATTGGTAAACTGGATATGTACCCCAGCTGCAAAACCAGAGCTGGCCTGCAAGCCTTCCAGTGGCCCTCAGCTTCTCTTCTGGACAGCAGAAGTCCCCAGGGTCAGCCCACAACACTACAAATAGCGGGAAAAATTCCCTCTGTGAACTTAATGACTGTTGCCTGGTGCTGCAATGGCCTCGTGGCTCCTTCCTGCTGCATCTGCTGGTGACAGAACAAGTTTCCAGTATCAAAAAAGAAAAGAAGGTAGCACCTGGTCTCCTCACTGTAGTGGCTATTTCACCAAGTTTTGGGTAACTGCTGTGGTGCACAAACCTGAGGGAGTCTTGTTGTCTGAGTAAGAAGAGGGTGGAGGTGTCCCAGTGTAACGCCATCCCTCCTGGACCCGCACATAACACAGCCCCTGGCCTCTTCTGCCTCCATTTTCTGCTTGTCCTCACACTGCCAGTGTATCCCAACTCAGAATTATACGGCTGCAAGATAAAAAATCCATTTCTCCCACTCCGGGTCATCCCATTCCTTTCAAATGTCTCCCTAAGTTCCCCAACCCGAGCTGCCCGGGAATCTTCCCTTACCTTCTCATCCCAACCTCAGCTCCCTGCCCAGAAGCCAGGTGCCGACTGCTCAGCTCCCCCTGCTCCACTGGCCCAGGGACAGCTGCCTCCCCCCCACCCCCAACAGCTCTGCCTCCTGCTCTCACAGGTTAAAAACCACAGGCACAAGCTGCTTTTACCAAAAGTTTGTCCGGGCAAGACTCTGAGAGCAGGAAAGGAGAATGTGTCCTGAAAAAACGGGTGCAGTAGCCACAGCACAAGTTTATTTAAGTATGTCGTTAAGATAAGCGGTCAGTATTCCTGTCTCTTTAAAATGGGCTCAGAACGTACCTGCAGTGACTACGTATCCTTCGCATATCCTACATTATGTCTGGTGTCATGAGTGTGCTGGAACTTCATCATTTTTCTTGGAGTAAATATTCTTTTCATATACAGGAACGATACAATCTTTCTTGGAGTAAATATTCTCTCCCTCTCTCCTTTTTCTTTTTTAGAAATACATTTGGTGCTGTGGGTGAGTATGCAATTAACATATCTTGCTTTCATGATGTTTTTCATTCATGCATCTCTGAAGAGAAAAACACAGATGCATGAAGGCACAAACTCATTTAGCGATTACAGCTACACGCCCTTTGGCTATATTACGTTTCACACAGCAAAAGCTGGTGCTTTCCAAATATTTCAGACCAACAGAGCATAATTTTCACATTCCCTTACAATCAACTTTTCAAACTGAAAACACTATAAAGGTGGTATGGTTTTGTGAACCACCTGTAGATTATTTAGCATAATTGTGCAATGAGTCCATAGGCAGTCTACAAGACTAAATTTAAAAAAGGATTGCTGCATAGTTTCTCATAGCAGATCTTTTTTTCTAGTGGACAAATCATGTTGTTTAACCAAAAGCTGGGAAATGAACCTTAAAAATCTGCCCTGGAATCTGCTGGGTCTTTTGTGCTTACTAGTTTCTATTTGTCGACCTATTTGCTGATTTTGTAGTAAGAACAATGGTCTTCTATTCAATTTTGCAGTTATGAGTCCTAAGAGAAAAAACATTCTGCTTTTCGTCATTGCTACTTCTATCAATTTGCTTTTGCTGTTATTACAGTCTATAGCAGCCCAGCTGAATATTTCCATGTAGTGCAAAATAATTGAAGAGTAATGCTGGTCCACATCTGCAATATTCAATGACAAGAATAGTTATTTCTGAGCATGCTGATAAAAATGCTTAGACTTGCACAATTTACACAGGGAGTAATAGTTACTTTGGTACATAATGGGAGCTACTTTACATTGTATTTTCCTCTAAAATTATGGATAATGTTTGTGTACATTCTGGAGATTTTCTCAACCAGTAAGTGGGGATAAACCGAGAAAACAGTGTCCCTAGAGATCAATGTCATGGTTGTGGTGAGATCACTGCCTGGAGAGAAAAAGAAGTTTCACTGCTGTGCTGAAAATCATGCTTGAATTATTCAAATCCCACCTAAATCCTCTTTTCAGAATTAAATTTGATTTCAATGGGCCATGCACCCTGTTCTAGCATAGGGGAGAATTTCTCATCAAGAATCTGTCTGGTTTTATACAGACATTTGTGCATTCCAGGGATGGTTTATGAACACGGTTTAGTTTTTCTCTGGAGACTTTCACCTGCCTGAGATAGAGTGGTGATGAGATAACTTCCTGAGCACCGTCAGCAGTTCCAGACATGCCTGTAACCAATAATGTGTTATCTCACCCTCTGAAGTAGAAAGAAAACAGGGGAGGGAATAAAAAAGATTAAGTGTTAAATTTCTTTTAAATAGAAGTACTGTTTTACAGTTGCTTTTGTTTTACACACAGCAACAGACTTCCTGCTGTGATAAACCAAAAGGCTTAGAAACCACTTGAAGTATTTGCACTGGGATCAGACTGTTACCTTGTACGGCATCAGGTCAGTGAAATTCCTTAAATATTTATCATCCAGAGACAGAAATGAAAGACAGACGAGCAATTTTCTTGCAGCAATTTGGTATTAGATTTAGGAGAATCAAAGAAATTTTGATCTTCATACAACCTTTCATGGAATAAAGTAAAACATTTCTTTCAAGAAGTGGTATTTCATCCTGGGCAATCACTCGTGTGAGAAAAAGGTTTTGTGTTTCAAGGCTGGTAAAAAGTTAGTGGCATAGTTTTCTTGCCTTTTCAAAATCTCAGAAGGCCATAATAAGGTGCAAGCTTTATGAGTTCATATTCTCTTTTCAGTAAAATAGATTCTTAAGTAACAGTTTAATTTTTCAAGATAAGCTAGAAGATAGAGGGATTCTTGGTGAGATGTGCATCAGGGATAAAACCAGTAAGAGTGGTGCTTTGCTGATAAAATGTAATAAACATGGGATCATGAATGCACCACTAAATCAGCATGAGAGAGATGATGAATTTTTAAAACTTTTCTTTTGTTAATTTGTATATTTATTACTGTCCCATTCTGGGTAACTGATATGACTAAAAATTCTTTCCTGTCAGATCGAAAAGCCTCTTCGCTTTCTTAGAGTTCTTTGATATCCATGGTCAACCATCAGTTGTTTCATGTTTACCTTCAAGGTCCTATAACGGCAATGTAACTTCAGATAGGATTTCCCAACATGGGCGACACACGGGGCAGGGAGAGGGGGATGCAACAAACACAGTTTGCCATCTTTTTCCTCCTTCGTCTTGCCTAGCAAAGGACCAAGCCTGCCTCTGTTACTCTGGGATGGGGGTTCAGGTTTGGCTTCTGCCGCTGGATCTCAGCTTTGCTGTTCCATAAAGAAAGCACAGGCAATACAGAGGAGTAGGACTGGTCACTCCTCTCTTCCCCCTAACTCTTAGTTTCAGCTACCCTTGGCCTTGCATCTACAGCAACAGATACCAGCCTGAAAGCAACTCACCAGGCCAGTAGCAACTCCAGGGTAGTACACATTCCCCCTTTCCCTTCTCCCTCCTAGCTGGGAGCAGCTGCAGCTGGCTGCCTCTCTTGCTAGCTAGTGTAACTCTCAAACACCCACTCCCTTACTATTTTAAGCAGAAGAGACCCTCCCACATCCCAATTCAATAATCAGCCTGGCTCTATCTGGCATGATAATTGCACCACCCTTCTGAAAGTCACAGGAATGCTTCCAGAAGCCCTGCACTAGTGGATTATCTACAGGCACAGTGCAGTTGGGGTGTAGCAACAAATTATTTGTCAACAAGTACAGTTTGTCAACAAATACAGCTGGGAATATACCGTGGCATATCCAGACTGCACTTGATGGTCCCATCAAGTTCTTTCCTTTAAGCTCTAACAGATCAAATACTTCTAACACAGCTTCTAGTGCCTTCAGATTTTATATCGCATATTGTGTTTTGGCATCTGACCATTAGGTAAGAATGTTCTAGGATGAGATTGAAAGTAAATACCTCAAACTAATAGTCTTCCTTCAAAGGACAAGTGTGTCAACTCTTTTTAGAACAAATCTGGTAAGCTGATTACAAACGGTGACTTGATTTATAAGCAAGGAGCATTCTGCCTGGATTCACAGAGTGGAGTTCCGCTGGCCAGAAATTCCCAGGCTTGAAGTACAACAGACCGTAAATTGCTAAGAAGTGGTCTGAGCTATTATGCTTTTGTGCCTTGCTACACAAAATACCTGTTGTGGTGTAAGTACACAGTCTACTTTGCAGATTCAAGTCAGGCAGAGGAAGATTATTCCTACAGCTATAGCAGAGAAGGCAGAGACAGAGGTTCAGTCCTCTGTTGCTACAAACTCCACCTTAACACAACAGCACTAGGGTTTATATACCTTTACAGTATATATAAACTGCTCTGCGAAGGGGCTTGATATGGCAGAGCAGCATCTGTATAGAAGGAAACTGTGTTCTAGTAGATGTACATCTTTCTTCCTGATGACTCAGAAACTGCAGCCATGCGACCTCCACATACCTTTGACTAGCTCCTCCCTCTCTCACTCGTGATGCTGCTGTGTCCTTGACTCAGTTTTAAGCATGGCGAGGCCTGCTTCCACATACCTGCCAGAAAGTTCCTTGGCTTTGGACATTTGCTAAAAGATTGGGACAAAACTGATGCTTACTCCCTCCACTTCAGTAAAAAGCCAAAGGTTTGAAGTTTTGTAATTTGCCATCATCTAACTGAAAGGTTTGGATGGGTTTTTTGGTCAATCTTGTTGATTTTCAAAGACAGTCCCACTATCTTGAATGCAGGATGACTCAAATAAACACAGTAGAATTTCATTGTCACAGCCCCAGACCTGTTTCAGCCCAGGGTCCCAACAACTTTCTCTGTAAGCTGCTTTCATGGCAGTTACTGCTACTTCTACATCAAGCAGTTCAGTTCTGTCTTCCTTCTTTCCACATGTGGGATACTTCTGCCTTGGTCTCTGCACATGATCTTTCCTTCTGCACCATGCACAGTAAAATCCTCCGTATGCTCAAATTCTTGTGTGACCTTAAATTTGCAATTGTTTAAATTTCAAAGCAGATACCACTTACAAAGGAACCATCTATTCTCTTGGAGGAGTGTGACAATGTGTCAGCTTCAAATCTAAATTGAGATACCGTTAATGTGAACACTATGCTGGTGATAGGTGTTAATTAAGGGTTTTAGTAAAAGCAACACTCTTCATAACCACAGACTAGCTGCAGCGCTGAACACGGAACCACAGAACACAGCATGTGTGTTTCAGTGTTGATAAGCAAGTCAGGACTGGGACACCAGGATACAATCAAGATCTCAACTCATTCTTGTTGCCTGCCCTTCAGTCTTTGCTATCTTTACCACATAGGACTACATGTGATAACAAGTCTAGGAAGTTGTAGGAAGATACCTAGACTTAGATGATGGAATTTTGCTTTGGTGGTGCAGACAAGATACAGCTGCCTGCATGCAATGTATACAGACTGTACTTGGTCACAAAATGTGTATGCCATTGGCAATGCACCAGTTTACTTGGAGCTACAGAGCACCCTTCAAACACCTCAGTCTTCAGAGATGGTGTTCATTGGTTTATTATATGTTATACCAGGAGAAACTAGAAGCAGAAAGACTGTCATTTGTACAATGACAGAGATTAGAAGCCCCAAAGTACCATGTGAGGCTCAGAATATTGTTTTTAATCTCAGAGTAAGAGATGAACATAACCAGTGGATGGCTGCATTAATGAACCATGACTGAAAACACCCTCTTCTATGTTTAGACAGGCAGGCTATCTGGTAAGGAAAGCTTGGGCCTCAGACAGTCCTGCTAGCAACCTGGGTGCATTTCAAAACTGAACTGGAACTACTACAAAAGCACAGAATCACACTAAATAACCTTGTTTCAAGACAAAGCTCCACTTCCTTGAGTAAAATAATTTCCTTTGAAAAGAAATTTGATCCAAGCGTTGTATTACTGGTAAATGTTAACGCTTGCATGGGAACTGTGCCCTCATGTTATACTCAGAAAAACACTCATCTGCGAAAAATATTTTCTTCGAAGCCCTGTGCATGCAGTTAAGGTTATTGGTATGAGAAGGGTCGGGGAGGTTTAGCTACTAGCTATGCAAAATGGTTGTTTATTGTTCCAAGGGTCTATTAATTTATCAACATCTTACAAATTTAAGTAGGCACAGTTACTGGATCAGCATAGTACAAACACTTCCAGGATAGTACCTGCATCTACTCACAATCTGCCTGCCCAGATTTGTCTATCTATTTGAATCATCAGGGCTCACATCTCAGTTCCTACTCAGAGAGGAGCCTGAGAACACAACTGTGCTAAATTATTTCAACTTGTATTTGAAGCATTTCTTTGGGACCGTACCACTGTGCTTAAGTTCAGATATTTTGATAGAAACAGCACTTCCCATAGCAATTCTTCAGTTGACGCTGAGAGCATTTCTTAACATTGGAGAGTCATGAATTGTACTGAACTTAATCAAGGGAAATTTAAATTAAATTGAGGAGGTAGAAGGCTTAAATCCACCTCTGTTTGGATTTGCTCATCTATATGCCCATCCATCTTCACAGAAACTGACAGAAGAAAATTTAGGGTTGCCCATTTATTAATATTGCCTATGCAGAGAACACATAACACCTAGAGCTGACTCTTACCAGTGTCTGGTCTTAACAAATAACTCAGCTGTACAAAAACCAAAATCAGATTGTGCAGAGGGTAGAAATGGTATTAAAAGCAAAAAGCTGTCATGAACTGGTACCTGTTTTCTGAAGAACACCTGTTTGCAGTCTAGTCTTTCCTCTTACTGCAAAAAGGGCTACTGATATTTCATTTTGTGTGTACTCTCAGTTGAGACGCAAAGTGAAAGATTAAGTTTATATTAAAAATGCAAATTTAAGAAATCATTACAGCATTTGAAGAAATTTCCAAGTACCCACTTTAGATCTTTATTCTTCAGCCCAAATTTCAAAATTGTACAGTTTAGGTGTGACAAAGACTTCGTTAATTTCCATTTTTTCATTCCCAGAGAAAATGTAGGAGTTTTGATAACCATAACTATTTTCTGCATAGGTATTTATCATGGTCCCATCACATTCTGGCATAAGATTTGCAGTTTTCTTCCCAGAGCTCCCAAAGGAATCTTCTAGGTAACAGACAAGGTAACAGACACAAAGGCTAAAACCTGAGCCTGAAAACTCCTTTCACTGCAAGTCATCCAAAAAATTGCAATAAAATGAAAAAGTAAACACAGATTTTAAAAATTACATTTATGCACATACATTTTAATATGTTCTTTGGACACTATCTCTTTAAGGGATGCTGTATTAACTTTGTGTGAGGCAGCCTCATACAAGCTAGAAAGAAGAGGACAGAAAACTTTGTACTGGCTTCGTCTTTGGTGCTATTAATGCATTCTGAGTCTTACTGAACTATGTAAAATGGACATGTAACTAAGCTGTTCTATACTGCTTAATGTATATTATATAACTGTGCTCAGTAGTAAAGCAGCCACAATTCACATTCTACCCCAGTGACAAATCGGAAACACGACATTGTCTTAAGCACCCAATATATCTGACTTGACCTATGTCAAAGACCTTCACTTTTGATTCCAAAACCTAATTCTAGGGGAATGAGAAGAGGTTCTTGGTGGACACAGGTATGCAGCATTTCAGAAATCATTTGAATGGAAAAGTGACTGTCATCCACAGGAATTCCCTGTATTAGGCAAAAACTGGCATGCTGATCACACAAGTAAAAGCAGCACCCCGAGCTAGAGCATCATATCTTGGAACAAAACAAACCCAACCCTTTCCTACTTTGTGAAAACATATGAACCTTGTCTTGGATAAAACCTGAAAGGAAAGTGCAACTTTCTGCCAAATTAATTAGATTAAGATTAGTGCACCCTTTGTAATGTAATGGTTTCTTTGCCTTTTTTTTTTTTTTTTTAAAGTGCATTCAGGCTACTCAAGCTTTTAGTGCCTAGATCTAATAACAGACTATCACTATTGCATTACCAGCTAAACGATATCTGATCTTTGCACAATTGAGAAGGACATGAAAATCTGTAACTAGATCAATGAACTGCTTTTTACTCTGTAATGCACAGAAAAGATGACCCCGGCATTTTCTACTTGTTTCACTATTCTGTTTCATCCACAGATGGATAATGAGCAGTTGTTGGAACTTAAGTGAACTACAGTCATAGGCAAGCTTGACTTTTATTTGGTGATCGTGAGGAAAGGACTGAAATGTAATCTTCAGGTATGCATGTGTGATACTAGTTTTAACTCAATATACATATTAGACCAAGTCAGCAGTTCCGCCTGGTTTGTGTTCTTTCACAAGCCAGTTAGCACCAGTAGTAGAGGAAGAGAGGTGCTGCCAAACAGCATTCAAGCCATAGTAGAGAGCCGATGACAATCATCTATAGTTAGTTTTGGTTTAAAGCTTTTTTCTGCAAACTACATAAGCACACACTTAAATTCCAGTGGCCATTGCAGCGAGATGAAAGCAAACTTAAGTTGGCACTAAATCCCTTCATTTTAACTATTTCATTTTCTCTGTTTCAAGGGTCTCTATAAACTGCATCTGCAACTGTCTACAGACAACATCATTTTGTATCTATTTTTTAATAGTGTCAGGTGTTGATTTTGATATTTTAACCAATACTATTTATGACAATGACACTGCAAGAGAAAAACAAGACAGAAATATGAATTGTTTTGGTACAGCACAGACAAATTTGCTAATTAGAAGACACATGTACACAAATTATACCTGAGAGAAACCCAAGAGTTTGGCGTCTGAAACAGAAAAAATACTCCTGCAGTGAAGATTATTGAGTAGGGAGATAGCTTTGGTGATTAAGGCTGAAAGACTTGTGGTGACCCTAAATCAGAAAGGATCAAAACCACATAAGAATTAAAAATGAATTCATGTCTATAATGCCAACAGAGAGAAGGTGCTTGAGGGTTTGTCTTTTAGAGACCAGTAATGAAAAGAATTATCTTTGAGTTTTTTGCATTTTAGGCATATATCAGAATTCTAATTTTTAAAACACATGGCACTGGTAAGCAATCTTGCCTTTAAAAATTCTACTAATAAAAGCATTTTATTTATTTGACAATATTGGATGGGAATAGAACTATAAAGTTTGAAAGCAGCAGCTCTCCAGGAAGAAGAAGGAATGCCTAGTGCTAGCAGGGCTATACATGATGGAGAGTTATAGAAATAAAAGATTAACAAAGATGATTGCATTTGCTATGAGAATGTTTATTTCATGTCTGGATCTGCCACCATGCTTTGCCTCTTCCCAAATGGTATGTCCAGTGGTTGCAGGAGAGCCTGCAGCATTTGTCTGCAACTAGTCATCCTCCTCAAAAGCCACAGTATGGATCAATTCACGAAGTATCAACTTATAATCTTTGCCATTTTTCCTAGCAAAATAATTCTCCATAAATTCTACAAAAATTCTACGCTGTAGGTTCTTAAGCAATCTTAACATACATTGCTCCGTAGTTCATTTACTAATAATGGGTAATATCTTGTCCAATGGGATAAGGAAGGACGCTCCTCTTGTTAGCCTTAGTTGGTTTTTAGTTGATTCCTTTATGAGTGTGCAGCATCTATCAATATCACTGTGCTATTGTCTAATGTTATATTAAAAAAAAGCGGTTTTCCTCCTCATTCAGAGAAAGTAGTAGTATACACTAATATTCAAGGTAACTGTGACTAAAGATGAATAGGAAGTTGCTAATGAACTGAAGATATTTATGAAAGTTAAAGGGATAATTCTGTAAATTCAAATATTAGTATATTGGAAAGTCTTTTTCTCAATGGGCACACATTCAGAGTAATAACAAGCCTTACAGTTGTCCTGCTGAGATCTGCTCCTCTAATTTCAGAAGATGCTGCTAATAGGCATGTATTTTCCACTACCCTGTACTTTGTCTATGTCAAACTTCTATTATTTTAGCAATGATAAGGAAAACAAATTTTCTGAGCTTCTGAATGCTAATGTGCAAAACCAACAGCCCTTGATTGAAGTCAAAGCAGTTATTTTGTATAGCATGTATCTTTGCTTCATCATTATGAATTTCCTAGCTGAATTTCCATTTGAATCTGTTACTGAGTCAGTGTGTCAATTATTCAAAGGACCTAACTCCATCTCAGTCTTAAAATACTGAGTTCTTCCACATACAAACAACAAGCCAAGCTATCTTAGCCTAAGTGATGCCTGGTATCTGGTATTAGGTCACAGTGGATGCTTTTGCTGTATAATTTATTCCACATTCAGGCAACAGTATCTGTAAAAACTTTTGGAAGCACTTTTATTCTTCTTTTCCCATCTTACACTTGAAATACATTTGCCATTAGCTGGTCGCAGAACAGCAGGCAGTACCTACGCATCACTCGCACAGAAAATTCACTAGGGAGCTTCGTATTCTTTAGAAAAGAACCTGAGCATTATTTATATGGTTAGATGACAAAAATTAGAAATTGTCTGCAGTATCCCCAGATGTCATTTTAAGAACGGCTGTAAGATGCTCTGACTCACAACTCCATTGAACCCTTCCTAGATCCAATATTTTTAATCTGAAATTCAGTTTCTCTAGAGCACTTGCTTTTTGACACTGTGAGGAGTACATGACTTCTCTTATATATATTCCTTCCTCCCCCCTCCACGGAAAAATTATTCTTTTTCCTCCATTACAAGAAAATGACAGAGTCGTGTTATTAAATTATAAAATTTTCCACACAGAATAATTTCAGGGCTTCGTTGCTGAGTTTTATCATGGTCATGCAAAGGTTCCTCAACAAACAAGTGAGACAGTTGTGGATGAGGTCATGAAGTCAATGACCTCACAAGGGACATAGCAATCAACAAAACAAGGCTGAAATTGATCCCTTTGTGCACAGGCATGCAAAGAATTGCCTGCAGAAAAGCCACGTTCTTCTGTTCTGAGGAATCAGCTCACTTGGGTGCCTCACTGAAATGCCTCTCCACTAATACACACAGCACAGGGGATAGACAGGGGAGTAAGAAGTCTGTGTGCAAGCACAGGGTTGTGACCTCCTTGAGATCACAAAGATCTGTGAGCTATCCCACCACAAGCGGAGTGCTGCAATGGATGGATACAGGCTCTTTAGCAGGCATGGGCTGTGAAGGCAAAGAGGGGCTACCACACTTCACATGAGAGCAGAGCAGCTGGAGTGCATGCAGCTCTTCCTTGGCACTGCTCAGGAGCCAGTGAAGAGCCTACAGGCTACAACTAGCAGTCAGACCAACCCAAGTGCTCCTATAGCATATATCGTAAGATGAACCTTCTTGTATCTGCAATCCTTGAGACTAGAGGGAAAAAGTCTAGAGCAAGGAAGACTCACACTCAGAAGAGAACCACCAGAGTAGGAAGTACTTAACCAACTTGGACATATGTAAGTCCACGGGGCCTGATGGGTTGCAGCGATGAGTCCTGAGGAAGCTGGCTGATGTCATTGTCAGGTCATGTCCATCGCAAGAGATTCCTGAGGCTTGCAGAGAGTAAATGCCACTCCCACCTGGCTGAACAGCCAGGCCTAGAGGGTTGTGATCAGCAGCACATAACCCAGTTGGAGGCAAGTCGTCATCTTCAGGAACCACTAACATTAGAACCAAAAGGAAGGGTGAACATAGCAAGAGAACTGAAAAGTGAATGTATATCCATTTTAACTGTATCTTTATTGGGAATTACTTGTAATAATTGTTACTGGACTTCAAGTCCAGATTACTCACAAGTGATAGTAACTGGACTAATAATAATTCTTTAAAGTCTTCAAATTCTAATCAACAAACTCTTGGCTTGCACAGGAAGTGTTTCTTTAGCTCACCAATTACACAGATGTCTGGCCTGGGACCCCAGTCATGAAGATCATCTATCAAATCTAAACGCAACAACCAGTGGAGAATACAGGCAAATCAGGCTATACTTCAGATGCAACGTGAGCACTCATTGTAGAGAGCTGCTATAATTTTTGATGTTTGCTTCTCACACTTTGACAAAAGGAGAAGATGGAAAACGCTTTCTTCTTCGACTTGACCCAGAAATAACTGGGAAAATAGCAACTTAGCTTACAGTACTAAGTTTAAAAACCCAGGGGTAAGGAAAACTCAGCAGAACTTAAGTAAATCTCACACAAAGTAAAATAAAGTATTTCCTCAGTACTGACAAACAAATTCATCCTATCTAAACGCCATGACATTTTCTGATTAGCTTGTTAAGATAGATAAGAAAGACACATTAGACATATACTTCATAAAGTTATTTATTGAAGCAAACAATTTCCTTTTAATAAAATATGTGCTAATCACCAGAAAAACTGCCATCAAGAAAAATAGGTTTGTGCATTTCTATAATTTTTGCTGTACAGATTTTGCAAAGTAAGTGTTTGCATAGATTTCACAGTGCTCCATTATTACTGTCTAAAACAGCCTATCCTCGTGAAGTTCTTCAATGTTATCAGGAATGCTTTGGTTCATACTGAATATAGCAGATAGAATAATACAAATAAAACAACAATTGCATTTTATGACTTACTGAAATAGCTAACCTTCAAGTTGAAAACAAAATTTATTTACAAGCAAACATAAATAAGCCTTACCCTTCTTGTTCTGAACAAGGCAATAATCTTTTCAGAGCTCTACAAGGTTTTCCATGATGCCTTGTCTTGCTTTCATCTGCCAACTGTTTAGCTAGAAAAATTCTGAAAGATATCTGCACCCTCAAGCCAGTTCCGAAAACAGGATAGCCCTTTGTCTCTGATCTGTTTTCTTCCCTTGTCAGTAATGACTTCTCCAGTTTGTTTCACAATCACCAGTTTAGGAATTGCTGTTATGTTGTATTTCTTCTTCAGATCACTGAGGGGAAAAAAATTAAAAATAAAACACACCATTAGGGAGCATTTTAAGAAAACTTCTAGTTTCTCATGAAGGGTATTCTGGTCAGGATGCACGGGAGAGCAGAAGTGATGACTGCCTGGGCCTCCTCAGAGCTTGAGGCAGAGCACTGGGTAGCACAGGGAGACGAACAAGGTTGGAGCTGGGAGTTTCCATGGTGAAACTTAGCTCAGGGAGTTCAGAGAGTTGCAGCATTTTTCCTGTAACTGCTCTTCATGGCTGCTGTAGTCTCCACAGGAGCAGAGACTGACTCAGAGAGTATAAAGAGGGCCATGGAAGGAAAATCTGACACACCCTTACACCTTGTTTTTATTAAGCAGAAACAGAGGCCTTCTGGTCCCTTTTTACTGGAGAGGAGGAGAGTCTGTCTCAAATTAGCATTAGACATTTATTCCAGTACAAAGATGTTCAAGTGTACCAACCTCACAGAACTACTTCCTATAACCTCCATTAAAGCATAACGCATAGTCCTTTAGTGTAAACAGAAGAGACTGCAGAAGTGCCTTAAAGTCCCTCAGTGAAACAGGCCTTCTTCATACAGAAATGTAAGTGCAAGACTTGGAATAAGGGCCATCCATCTAAGTTGTCCCGGAATAAAGTTTCAACTCCTCCTCTGTCCATCACACAGACAATACAAGCCATTTCTCTATGTCAGGAGATGGAAAAATCCAGCTAGATTACAAATAACCTGGTCTTAAATAGCCTACTGTTTTATAACAAAACATTGTTAAAATGCAGTTAAAAAAATTAAAAAGCCATACAGTGACGTTCCATGAAAGAAATCAAGATCCATTCAAACAACCAAGGAGTAGGTAAACCAGGAAAAATTAGTAAGAAAAGACTTCTGAAGGCTGGAAATTTAATGGGATCAAACTCAAGACACATGGAAAATTAATAAATGGATTATTAATACTGGAAATAAAAATAACATTTGGGAGGTAAAAACCTAGAGGACACAAAACATCCAAAGAGAAACAAAAATGCTAGCTGACATTGGCACACGATAAATAACAATGCATGACTACTAATTACACGCCACAGAGATGAAAGTGCTCAAATAGCAGGCTATCAGCCACGTGAAGTAGCAAAACAGAATTCACTGTTTCTACAGATGAGTTGAAAGACATGAGTAAGATGCAAACAAAAGGAATACGGAAAAAAC
This sequence comes from Cariama cristata, assembly GCF_000690535.1. Lineage (NCBI taxonomy): Eukaryota > Metazoa > Chordata > Aves > Cariamiformes > Cariamidae > Cariama > Cariama cristata. The sequence goes on from NW_009615103.1 coordinate 40,760, forward strand.
AGGAGAGAATCAAAGAATCCTGCATAGTAAGCCACTTCTGTTGAGCCTGACACAGGCAACAGAAATGGCAAAATGAAAAACATTTCCAAGGAAAACAATTTAACAGCTACGACAGTTTGTTTGTTACAGGACAAAATAAAGAAGAGGAAAAGAGCAAGGCACATGGATCTATCCTTATAGAAAGATAGCACCTTACATACCAGAAATTCATGTCACTTGGAAGGGTAATGTTTCAACGAAAACGAAAAAGTAAAATTCAGGACATAAATAAGCCAGAAAACCAATTTTGAGGCTAAGACTTAATCACTAACACTGACAACAACTTTCTGGCATGAATTGTATTAATTCACAACAGAGGTAATTAAAAGACAGACAATGAGCTCTGAGCTCATTGAACATCTCAATGCATGTCAGATAAAATCGGAGTTAGTTGTTGAGAGTGCTGCTCAACAGGAGGAGCCTCAAGTGTTTCTTCCCAGAACTCCAGAACCAGTTCACTGCCCCAACTCCAACTCAGAAAGAAAAGCAGATAAAGAATGTCTGAAGTTTCCTGCTGTGTTATCAGGACGCTACAAAACCAAATTCTTTCCAAATACATGGCAATAGCAAAACCACTAATTTCATTAACACTAAATGCCCAAGGAAGAAAGGAAACCATGTGTTGAATACAAATAAGCAGGCAGAGAAATGGGTTTAGACTGATGGTCATAAAGTCAGAACCATACCAGGGTGTTTCCTCACCCTTTTCAAACTAAGCTAAAAGGTAGGAAAACTATACCTACTTCCTACCATGTCACACTATTCATACATCATTCTCAGTACACCTATTCATTGTACTAGATGTTTACATTAGACACCCATGAATGAAACAATATAGATGTTAATGAATTCGTAATGTTCATTTTAGAAGGCAGAAATTAAAGAAAATATCTTCTAGCACATCATCCTCATCCTCACAAGTGACATTCCACAATTTTAGCAGGAGGAATGCAAGCTATGGTGACAGACATGCTGGTATCTAGCAGGAGCAGTGAGGAATATAAAATCTGCACTTAAGATGCAAATGATGCAGTCTAAAAGAAATCCCCCCAAAATGTAATCAGTTTTGAGGAAGAGGTTTCAGAAGGAGTATAAGAAACCGGTTAAATGAACTGCAATAGATCAGCTAAAAGTAACAGCCTCTCAAAACCAAATATAATCTGTTTTATGGAAAATTACGACCCTGCATTGCCTTATATCAAAGTGAGCAGAAATTAAGCACCTTTAGAAGAGCCACAGGATAGAAACCCAAGAAGTGATAACAGAATAGCCAATTTCTAAAAATATCAATAACATTACTCTCAAAGCAAAACTTAAATGGAAATGTAGTGCCTGAGCAACAACACTACAAGTGAGAACATCTGCTGTGTGAGGTTCAGATGCCTAAGAATTTTCATTGAGTAGAAAAAAAGATTCATAGACATTGTTCAAAAATACAAGACATTCTCTATTGTTTCCTGCAAAAGAGGAAGAGCCTTAAAAATACAGATAGTAAGACTTAAGTGAAATATTGGACCAGACAAAACACATCTTCCCTTCTGTATTTTTCTTCAAGAGAAAAAAAATTCAACAGGTGAAAGATACTGCTCTGCCGTTACGTTGGCTGAGCAATAATGCAGGAAATATTACAGAAGCAGCAATAATATGGTCTAGCAACAGGTTTGCTTTCTCAGTGAATTCTGAAATAAAAGCAAGCAACGAAGAATCCCCATAGACCTTTCCAAAGTCTGCTAAAATGGGAGAAAAAAAATTCCAAAGCACATCAATGTAGAAACCACATAAAAGACTATCACCTCCTACCATTTGTATGACAAAGAAGATGCGTGGAAGATGCATTTTACTGGTTCAGTGGCCAAGAAAATAGCTTGAGATGCCTAACACAATTGTAGCAATCAGAGATAGAACAGCAGGAAACTGGAGGTAATTTGCTATGGAGACTGGAAACTAACATTTTTCTTTCCTCAGGGAACGCAAATATAGCTTACCCACTCCCACATGCCATCTTGTTTACCCAGCTTCTGGGCTGAAGGCTGCTTGCACCAAACCAGACTGAAGTATCCACAGATTTTGCTTACATTTGTGTGCAACTTGTAAAATGAATGGGCCTGAAGAAGGCTCAGGAACAGTTTTGCAGACAATGCTTCTTAATGACTGTGTACATGTGTACAGGTGCTTACAAAACCAACATTTTAAAACCTGCTAAGATCATCCTCTCCTATAGGGATTTCAAATCCTGTGACTCACCTGCACAAACTACATATGTGCCATGGAACTAACTCCAATGACAATTTATGAAATCATAATCCATAAATAGAAACATCACATGTGCTACAAAGGCAAACTCAGTTCTCTTACAGTAAAATACAGTGATGTAACTGACTACATTCTTAAAAACTAGTTGCCTAGCTATTCCCAGGTAAGTGTAAAGCTACATACAGAGTCTTAATGGCTAGAAAAATCCAAGACGCAAACAGACAAAGCAGAAGAGGAAGCTATAATGAAAGATAGCTATGCAAGACTGAACAAGTAACTTTCGTACAGACACAGGGAATCTTTTAGCCAAATCCTGAGATACCTGACCTTGGCCATGAAGGTTAGAACATGAGAAGGCAACCTTCATGTGCATATGAAATACCACAAAAATGAAATTAAGATTGAGGCAAACTGGAAGTCATTGCAATTGTCAGGTCTTTTGATTCTTATGAGAAGGCTGGATGTAAGTTTCTGAGAGCATAGATTTTATATTACCAGGTAGTACTGGCATTGGCTGGGATGGAGTTAATTTTCTTCATAGCAGCTCACATGGTGCTGTGTTTCAGATTTGTTACCAAAACAGTGTTAATAAGACACCAATGTTTTAGCTATTGCTGAACAGCACTTACACAGCACCAGAGCCTTTTCTGTTTCTTGTACTGCCCCACCAGCGAGGAGGCTGGAGGTGCCCAAGAAGCTGGGAGGAGACACAGCCAGGACAGCCGACCTCAACTGACCAAAGGGATATCCCACACCATATGACACTGTGCTCAGCAATAAAAGTTGAAGAAAGGAGGAGGAAGGGACTGACATTCAGAGTTAGGGCATTTGTCTTCCCAGGTAACCGCGATATATATGAATTATACATGATGAAGCCTTGCTATCCTGGAAATTGCTAAACACCTGCCTGCTGATGGGAAGTAGTGATTGAATTCCTCACCTGGCTTTGCTTGTGTGTTCACCTTTGCTTTAACAATTAAACAGTCTTTATCTCAACCCACAAGTTCTCTCACTTCACTCTTCAGATTCTCTCCCCCATCCCACAGAGGCAGGCAGCGACCGAGCAGCGGGGTGGGACTGGACTGTCTACCAGGGCTAACTCCCAACATAGCTGAGTATTTTTATGTAAGGATTTAAGATCTATACACAAGAGAGGTTTTGAGATGTAGACAACATGGGGCAAAGTTAGTATCATACTGGGAACATAAATGGCACATTTTATACACATGTAATGTGACATATGACCATATTTTAACAGCTTTCACTTTAAAGTGATGAGCACCTTGCTAATCTGCTTCTAGCAGTATACCCTGTAATACACAGCTAATACAGTCTATTTTGTTTTAACTGTTAACTTTCTCCATTGTTAAGTGTTAATCACAAAGCAGCACATCATACAGAGAGGATTCAATTTTAAAGTGTCTGCTGAGATTTTGGGATAGCAGTCTAAAAAGACTTAAGAACAGGCGCTGGCTCTTAACTGCTTAGATACTTTCACTCTTCTCCATCTTCCTTCCTTTTTTAGCACAAAG
>NW_009615103.1:44597-47335 GCF_000690535.1 Cariama cristata
CCCCCCCCAGTATTCCTGTAGGTGCCAGCCCACCCTCATACCTAAAGCTTCCTAATATAAAATGTAAGCATACCCTTTTTATTTTCCTTTTTCAGGAATTCTTTGGGACTCTAATTTTCAGTGAAGTGTACAGGACATGGACTCAGTAAATACTTATCTATCTGGCAGCCTGCAAGAACTACTAGCATGCACTGGGCACCCATGCAGAGAATGACACCTTTCACAGCAGGGCTCAGTATAAACACAGCAGTATCTCTTTGTGTATCATAATTAAAACATCAATCCCCATTTATCAGCATTTGTTGTTGACATGTTTTGTCCTGCTCCTGCTCTTCCTCTCTACTATTCCTTTTCTCCTCCTAGTGCGCACTTCTTACTAATTGTCTTCATGTACCCCTGCGAGGATCAAAAGCCTGCGTCTCAGGCAACAAAAATCAACATTAAAGCTGCAAAGAACCACGGCATCAGGAGCAGTATTTCGTGTTAGTCATGCCACAGACTACATGAAGTAGTAAAGGTGCAGTCCTACCTCAGGGAAATAGGACTGACAGCACGGAAGAGTCCGAGATCCTGTTCTGAATTCAGTATTTTGCTTCTCTGCAGATACGTGCAGGGCGTTACACTTCATACACTACAAGTATGAATGCAGACTGTTTCTTAATAAAAAATGCATCCCCAAGAAACTCCACGTTTCTGTTTGTGAATGTGTTTTACATGGCAAATTTAAAAGTGACTCTATTGTGCCCAGAAGAGACTTCAGTCTATGCTGCAATTATGTATCTTTAACACTGCAGTCACTAGCTAGAATATTTTAACTTCACTGAAGATACTTAAATGCCTTCACTACATAATCCACAAGAGCAGTGAATTTGAACTATTTACAGTGGAACTTAAAAAATATTAATAATAAATGTTAATAACATTTGCATATTTAATAAATATGAATGATCAAATTATTAATTGATATTAGTAAATTTTAAAATTATATTCTTAGAGCTAGTATCTAGCCACAATTATAGTTTGAGTTAGCGAACACACATCCATCTGCTCTAAGTCAATGACTCACCAGTATCCCTGAAGCCAAACTACCAGTTAATTCAACCTAAGCACCTTGAACACATCCACACAGCCTTTATTGTTATATGCAAGAAACACACCTTCAAAAACATTGCCTTTTCATACCCCTCTGCACTTTGCTCTTCAGTAAGCCACTTCAAACGCTATGATCTTGCGCCTATCTGTGATAGGACAAGCCATGTGTCCCTACAGGATACTGAAGGACGTTGTGGACTGCCACAGAAAAGCCAATTAAACTATCTGTGTACTTCCCTTCCACATGAGCTGGGCAAGAGCAGAGTCAGAAATAGACCCCTAATCCATAGAGGCTGAGGCCATAAGCACATTCTCACAGTCTATGCCGAACAGTTTGCTGGATGCAGTAACTTCAAGTGCTACATCTCCATCAGGAAATTTGCCTCAATTCAATTTGGGTTAGTAGATACCAAATACAATTACTGCCTGGGGGGCCTTTGGAGAACTATGGAAAACAGCATTGCTATTTCAATCTATTTTTAAGTCAATGGAAACTGTCATTAAAAAGGCCTAACATTAATTCGCTGCTGACATCTAGGAATGAGCCAAGGAAGACGATATAGTTCCCAGCCTCAGGTTGTTTGTTCTTGAGGTTGTCAAAGTGCACTGACAAAACAAGATTAGTAAACCTGCTCTGTGCTGAGTGAGTAGTTAGGGTGTTACACAGCTCTACCCCAGGTAGCACATAGGAATGGATCCAGAGTTAAATGACTGCTAGAAGTTACTAGAAGCACTAGAACAGAGCTCTTTGTTAGAAGAACAAATCTTGTTGTGAATTTAATTACCCACTATATGTTTAAAAGTCCCACTAACTCCTTGACTTTGATGACATCTGTAACAGTATTTTCCACAACCTACTTATGTTATTTAAAGGGAAAAAAAAAATTTTACCAGTATTTACACATATTTTAAGTTTCCAGTTATAGGCATTTCAGTAGTACTAAACACCTTCTCTGTGCCCCAATAATCCCAATCTATATTTCTAGATATGAGCTAAATCATATTTCTGACAGTCATCCAAATGAGTCGGCACCCTTGACTTAGGTCATCAAAACAGTTCTTGGTATTATCCTTCACCCTGTTACTTACACATGGTCATGTCCTTTCCTTTTGCTGTTTTGCTGAGCAAGCTGCCTACAGGAACGCCCCTTTAGAAATCTATCAGCACAAGAATTTTACATCGCAGCTACCATGCGCATTTGCCAGTGCTAAACTCCAGCTAATATTACATTTCTTTTTCACCTAGCCTACCTTATCTGTCTGAAATTCTTCATAGTTTGCTATGCTCTCCTGTAAGTTGTTCAGCTATGCGTTTGGCTGCTTCTTCATTTGCCTTTTTTTCCAGAGCATTAATAAGCTAGACGACCCTGAACAACCTTAGTAACAACTACTGCTGTGCTGAAAAACAATCACTTGATCCTCGTTTGCCGTTAGTTTTTGACTCGCTATTCAAGTCATCTTGTTAATACTTGGGGTCTTTATTAAGCCTTTTTCAGAGACCTTTTAAATCCTAAATTAAGTACACAGAACTAGTTTTCCTTCATCGCATTCTTTACAGATGTAACAGGCTAAAGCCAAGTTACTTCTCTGAAGAGTGAGCTGTTAGTTTAACGTCAGGTTGCGGTACATCTCCGTGGGAGCGCAGG
>NW_009615103.1:47347-47565 GCF_000690535.1 Cariama cristata
TGCTCAGAGGACAGGACCACGGCAGGACTGGACTGACGGGACACTGAACTGTCCGCTACACTTCACGGAACTCGCTGCAGCCTGGATTTCAGAGCGTTCAACGGGAAGGGAAGAAGCGGATCAAGAGGGCAGCGGGAGGTCACGGGGAGCTTTTGTATCACAGGCTTCGTTGTTACATTATCCTGCTGTTAAAGCACCCACCCCTCACTTCGGCGGAG
>NW_009615104.1:0-21557 GCF_000690535.1 Cariama cristata
TGGGCTGGGACAGACGCGGGCAGGTGATGCCGTTTAGTGCGTCTGAAGGGCGAGGAGAGACCTCGGTTCCCGCTGGGCTTCAGCTGGGAAGGGTTAGCGGCAAGCTGCAAGTTAAATTAAAATGTGGGGACGAGGGGGGAGATGATGAAATGGTATAAAGAGAAAAAGCTGAGTGTGCTGGAGGTTTTGCATCTCGATTATAATTGGAGTGGGGTCCAGCAAGCCTCCCTCTGGAAAATGTTTGAAGAGCAGATGTAATTTGGTAGCATTACAATGCCAAAATAAATACGACATCCTTCACTGTCTTCTTCCTAAAGAGACAAAGGTCTTTTTAGCTTTAATTTTCAGTTTTCTTACCTTGTCCCAGTAATGTGGTCTATTTTAACTTTATCCCGTAAGACATCACTATGCAAACTGCCTCTTAAAACAAACAAGGTGTAGTTAAACAATACCAGACATTGCAATACACACTGTACAGCAAACCTGTGGTCAAATCCTGCAGCCTCACTTACACAAAACTTCCATTGACTTAAGCAGAAATTTGATGCGAGTTAGGGTTGTGGTATTTGGCTCTTGCTGGGTGCTACAAGATGAAGCTTTTGCACCAGACCTGCAGCAAAGACCTTCAGGTTGTAGGTAAGATGGAGAAAGGTGACATGAAATAAAGCCAAACATATTCGCAAAGAGCAGAAAACAACAGAAGTGATAAGGCACAAAGAAAGATTGTACAAGGCAAGGATTTTATATTGTTATCATTGAGGATGCTCCACTCAGCTAAAAAGGACTTTTCTGAGTGATCCACGTAGCTGGGAACAGGCAGAAAAATAGGGGGGAAAATTGTGAGGGAACCAAGAGCAAACCTAGACCAGTTAATTTTCTCAGGGATAACAGAAGCCAAAGTTATAGGGGAAAAAATTATTTTCAGGCAACACACCAGGGTGTTTTAATGTTTAATTTCACACTCAAATTCATTTTCAATACCTTGAATCATTCAGAATCTATATAGTCTCGCTGGCTACCATGGGATTTCCTATTTACTTCACTTTTTGAAAGCCGAAGGTAAAAGCTGGCAGCATTTTGCCTTCCTGTCTATGTACCTTTCATTAAACAAAGTGACAGCAAAACATGAAAATGTATTTGTTCACTGAAGAGAACATGGTGCCTGCCCAGGTAGGTGTTGGGCACTGCTGCAATAAAGTCTTTGTCAGCATTTCTGTTTTAAACCACACTTGAATGGCTTCCAACAACTGCACTGTTCTATTTCATTTAGGTTTTGTTTATTAGCCTTAAGATGAACTAAAATGTGTACATTACAGATGGAGTATGGAATGGTTTGGTGCCATTCTGTAAAATCTATCAATCACTTAAATAAAATGTCTTGTATGCAGTAGACATATAGTTGATCTCTTAACGCTTTAGCATCAGCATTAGGGCTATTACGGAGAGAATTCTACGCCGAGAGTGACCCTGGGTAAATCCTGCCCTTGTTTCAGTGCACATCGACAAGTACAGGAGCCAGCCAGCAGCACACAGCGAGGTGGGCTGGGGACATGACGTGCTGAGATCTCCTTTCCAGCAGTGTTTGCACTGAAGAAGGCACAACCTGAGATTCTTGCCAGCTGCACAGAACAGGGTGTAAATAAAGCTTTGCTGACCCTGATTGTGCAGTGACCAAAAACAGGATTAAGTTTAAAAATTAGCCTTGGCTGTTCAGTTGTCTATCTTCAAAACTACAAAACTAAGTTCACAAAGTAGAACACTTTTTACTCCTCTTAGGCACTTTGCTCCTGAGGTCCTTGTTACAGCCCCTGCTGTGGTGTGAACCCAGCCTTTAGGCTCTTTGGGCAGGTTCCTTGGCTGTTCTGACGTCAGGAGCCCAGGGAGCTGGTCAGGCCGGGGGGGGGTGGGGGTGGGCACGGGCCAGGGGAAGGATTGCCTGTGCCCTTCCATTTCCCCACCACACACAGCTTACACATCTCTGAGCCACGTGTCCACACATGGGTTGGGAATGTGCAAGGGATGCTCCTTGTTCCCTTCCCCGAGTATCTCTGCCTGACAGCTCTTCCACTTTTTTTTTGGTGAAGTGACTAATGTTAGTCTGCAGCTTAGTTGCTTACCCTCGATATTAACACCCTTCAGAGCTGCTGAAGCTCCTAACAGAAGAAATTAGCACCACCTAACGCAGATGATGAAAGCAAATGAAAAAGGATAAGGAAATGAAATTACTTCCCTAATGTCTGATGGTGAGTGCATGGCACTGTGGGGAATAGTCCAGTCCCCTTGTTGCCCATCACCTTGTGTTTTAGACCAGCTCCAAATCTCTTCTAAGCCTCATGGTGAAAATTAGTATCAGTTTTATTCTTACACTTGCTTCTTCCAAGTGTTCTTACAGCCTAATAAGCAAAACCTACTATGTTTAAAGCTATCAGATTACATGTGTTTATTTCCAGAGCTATATATAGCAGTCTGTATACTTATGCGCACCAAAAGACATGGTCAAGCTCCAAAAATGTTAGCACTCTTTGCAACACAGTGATACTGGAGTTTCATTTCCTATGGTAAATGTCCCAAGATCTCCTTTTTCCATGTCTGCTATCTCCTACTTGACCACAGCCTATCACTGATGTCTCTTATCTCTCCAGGTAAACCCAGGTATTCCTGAAATACAAAATTAAGTCTTTCAAGATATCATTTCTTGCCTTTCTGACATGATTACAAGCTCTTCTGTTTGTTTTCTCCTTTTCCAGCAGTTTTTTTCCTCCTTTCATGATCTGACTTGCTCATCTGTCACTCCAGATTACAGCTGCTGAGTTCCAGCGATGCTTTGAGGCACAGAAGAGGAGCTGCTCTTAAAACAGTGTAAAGAGGCGAGGAAAATGGTTCCTATCTGTGATTCCCCTTCCAGAAAATGTACAGGAGAGACCAATAGTTAGTATATTGCCAGAGCCTAAAAATAAAGAAAACAATGAGTAAGAATTTGAAGGAAAATGTGTGAAATGGGAATGTGACGACTGAGTGTGGGAGCCTGAGCCTTATCCCACCGCAGTCAGTAGGAGCTTTACCTTTGACTTGAGTAGGAGCAGAATGGGACCTACGCAAGTTTCCTGGTACAGTCCCAGAATTAGGAATTTTTGGCAGAAGATCCACACTGTTACTGAGTTCCCTTTGGAGAACTGATTTTCCCGGCACACCACAGTATATGGTGTTAGGCTACGTACCAAAACTGCTGGAACCTAGTTCAGCAAAATTATTTAGAATTCTCTCTGTGGCAGCCAAAAAAAGTTTAACACATTGCTCCGGTTAAAGAAAGTTACCAAGCTATCAAATATGATTAAGAAATACAAGAAACAGAAAAGAATACAGCATGTCTTTGACAACAACTGAATAAAATTGAATAAAGGGGGACTCCAGGTCTGAAACTATTAGATGTGTCTATTCTTTGTAAAAAGTGAAAGAAATTGTAATGCCCAGCGTTTGCCTTCTCTCTCTAGATATGCCTGTTACCTTCTGATAGAAGGAATTTGTGAGAAGCAGTGTTCTCCAGTTTTGAATATGCCAAAAATCTGGAACTGCCTTTGAAGAGCAGAGTTGATGAATTTTTAGATTAATCCTATCCCTTCTAATGTTCTACTAGCAAACCAAAGAGATAATTAACATAAATTTACATTCTGAAGAATTCAGAGTGGAAAGGATTTTTCTGCCATGCAAGACCAACACGCAGAAACCTGTGAGGAGACGGGGCTGAGAGAGGAAAGGAGAGATGCTGTGGGTACAGGGGACCAAACTTAAGAGGTCCTGGCACACAGAGCAAAAAACCAGCATGATAGAGTCAGGACTGACAAAAATGCCAAGCCACAGATGACCATATAGACTAGCGAGATTCCTTAAGATGCTTAGTTAAAGCAAACAAGGGAATATATCCAGCCAGGAGCAAGAAACAGAAGAGAGCCTCAGTGAACCACAAGACAGAGCAGAGGCTCCAGACCACAAGGCTCCAGCAGCTCCAACTGAGAAAGGTGTCTCACTGAAGCCAAGATACTCGCAATTTTTTACAAGACCAGGTATCGTCCATGTTAGAAAGTCACTGCTATAGCAGAGACCCACCATAAAGCAGAGTAAAAACTCTCGTGGAGAGAGCTGAAACGGGTGACTGAAGCAAAGCAGGAGGAGCAACCCCACACCCAGCAGCTGAAAAGCTGTGATGTCTTGTTCCAGCGATGGCACATCGTATGCCATACCAAGAATGCAGAGAAGCCTAGCCAAACACACAAGAAAATATTAAAGGAAGAGAGAAGCCTGAGAAGCAGTTATTAGGAAAGTAATAAGGGAGTGGAAAATACGAGAGCAAGAACGAGTGCAACGTGGGATCCATGGGAACAGCTCACCAAATGAGAAGACTCCAGTTACCAAACAGGCCACTCTGCCAAGAGAGCAGCACAGTAAATTTCCATCTCAAAGAGGGGTTCTGGAGCCTAAGAGCAACTGGTGAAAGAAAAAACAGAGGAGTTACAGAAAAGCCAATATGACTTTAATTTTTAGTTAATTTTTATCCCATCATTGACGGAGTGTTTTGCCATCCAGGCAGGAAGTGGAGACACCCACTCTTACAGGCAGAAGGATGTATTCTGTGATACTCATTGAACTGAAAATCCTCTTGTAGGTGAAGTCCATAAATATGACTAAAAGTCTGTATTCCTAGGACCAAATTACCACCTCTACCAACATGTGCCAAGAGAGACACAGAATGCAAGACAGGCCTCAGCAACTGTGTTTAACGAACATTCCCCCACTGGAGGGGTGGCTGTGGCCTCCTGCCATGGGCATTCAGCAACCCCAGTGGGGTCCCCTGCACCAGGGCTTCCCCAGCAGGTCTCCCCAGAGCCTCCTGCCCATGGCAGGAGCTCTCTCCAAAGGGTCCTGGTTTTCTGTCATTGTATAAAACTTATCCTGTCTCCATCAGTAAAAGGAAGTAAAAGCCTATTTTTGCAAAAACTAAAAAGCTGTGGTTGTCCTATGTGAAAAAACACTAGCTCATACCACCCACTGACACTTACTTAACCTCCTTGGTAGTGCTCCATAGCGCCATTTCACGCTGGAAGGATGGGTCATAAAACCCTTAGAGACATCTTATAGGACACCTTTCTGCAGGAGAAAATCTGAAGGTATTTCCTGAAAACCACTCTGTAAAAGAATAAAAATGGAGCCCATTTGGAGTGAAACTGTCCACACTCATATGGTGCGCTCAACCCGCTAGCAAAATCTCATCAGCACTAAAAATTGCTCGCACATCTGGAAGAACCAGCGCAGTCATCTGAGAAGTATTTCATTCCCAAGCCACAGAGAGCTCTGCATTAGGCCAGTCCTTTTTAAAGACATTCCCTTTCTTTTCTCAGCAACTGTGGGAGATGCCTCATTCCTTAGTTCATTAATCCTAGAAAAGTCTTTCTTGACCATCTCCGCTTCCAGCCCGGGGGCCGTGCAGGTTTTCACAGTGCTGCCCCTGCAGCCAAAAAAATGTATTCCCAGATATTCCTTCTGCAGTAACTAAAATACAGTTTTGGCTTGCTTCTGCAAAATTAGCTTCTGGCAACAGCAAGGGGAGTTTGCAGAAGCCTCAGTCCCCTACTTTCTCACCTGATGAGAGGTGAGCTACTGATGCTCAGTGGCTAACACCGTGTTAATTCTCTGCCTTGGAGTAAGAGGACTTGTTCTGACATTAAAAATCTTATCAGAATTTTCTCCCCAATTATAGAAGCAGAAAATTCCATGAGACTCGAGTTTATGACCTTCAAAATGATGCAAAATAGAGTTGTTTGGGGCAGCCACAAGAACTCCATTTTCCCTACCCAAACTTTGAAAGAGAGAGAAATGATGTCATAATACTATGAATATTTATGAACTCCATCTTTGGGAAGAGATAAATTTAATCACAAAAACATAAATAATTTGACCAACTTCATATAGTTATCTCAACCATTAACAATAAATGATTGCTTTGATACGTCAGAAAGTTTCCTCCAATTTCCCACCAATTCTCTCTAGTGGTTTTTAAATATCCTGAGTCGCTTAACACACAGCATACCCAAATCATGCAGAATAATGGAGTAATTTAAACCTGACAACATTTGTTGATGACATTCATCAGAACAGGAGTTTCCAGACTCAGTAGGTATTAACAATATCAATGAAAATGGAAATTGCACTATTTCCCACTTTTTTTTTTTCACATGAGTAGGTCATCACTGGACTTCTTCAGTATTCTCTAGCTCCCAATAAAGGAAAAAAATAGGGTTTACTGTTGTTTGTTTTCTTGGAATCTCTGGATTTAAGAAGAAAGCTGAAAGTATTGTCAAGTACAACATTACTTTTGTATGATGAACATTTAATTTCCAAATTAAGAATTCTAGATCAAGCATGTATAACAGCAGGAAAAATCTTCTATAGAGGAAGAGACTTTAAGTAGATTGCTTTTTCTGAAAATACCAGACAGATGAATATGTGGAATCCAAGACCAAAATACATTGGCACTAACTTCAATGATGATATTTTTACAATAGTAATATAATTAATTTTTGTAAATCCCTTACAGCTGTACCACCAATATAGCATAGTATTTTTAATAGGCTATTTTCATCAACTTATTTTTAGAGATGAAATTTAGATCCTGTTCTTTAGTTATTTAAAATTGATTAGATACGTGAGCGAGAACTACTGTTGCAGGAAACTAAAGGATTAGGTCTCTCACCAGGCACAGAATTATTTCAGAGCAACTCTTCCCCCCTCCCCACTCATGTCACGTAAAAAGGTAAAACCAAATAAAATCCTACTATAAACACTGATTTTAAAAAAATATAGAAAAATTATGAATAAATCTGAAAGATGAGACTTTTTTGCTGCTTGGATCAAAGAAGTTCATTAAGCCAGATGTGCCTGGATTATTCTTATTACAGAGAGCCATAAAAACCTCATGGTTGTTTCGTTATCCGGTGTTGGCTTAGACATAGTCAAAGTTGAACAACAGATGATACGAGTAACTGCACCATGTTGACCCAAACACACACGCAACATTTTAATTAACAAACATCATCAAGGTTTGGAAGTCCAGAACTTGTCAAAGTACCAGCAGTAACTTTTGTTTGCAACCTTGCATTGCGGACTAGAATCCTTACAGGATCATGGATTATTTTTCACAGGGCTCCAATCTTCTGGTGCCAGAGGTGCTCCAGAGACGGATGGGTGTTGCAGCCCTGGACCACCAGGAAGCACCGGGGTGAAACCTGTAGCGTCTCTCCCGGACACAAGTGAACTGCGGCTTTTTGGAAGGCTCACAACCTGTGTGAACTGTAACAGCAAGGCAAGAGACATTAGGCTGGCACAACGATCTTCTGCACTGCCAGATTTTAGCCATTTTCTTTCAAGCAGGAGACGCCAAGCCTTACCTCGGTCTCCATTTGCACACACAGGCACAATGATACACTTTTTACCTCCCTTTAGAAACTATGGGGGCTGTTTAAAGTTTTCTGAAACCATCCAGCTAAGACAGACGGTCACATAGACCAAAATGTAGACACCTCTAAAACCAATAAGAGGAAAAAAAAATACATAAAATTTCCATACTTTGTTCTTTTTCTGTTTTTTAGTTTGGGGATCACTTTTTTTTTGTCTTAAGTATTAGACATCTTACGGCATTAGAATGTGCATACAAAAAGTAGTATTTATGGTTATCAGATGTTTAGCTTTGCTTTGAATTAGTTGGCCAACACATGTAAGCTAGCTGCTCTTTTCCAAAGCAAAGTATTCGCTCTTAATAGCTAACTTGCAATACTTTCAAAGTTACATATGTAAATATGACACCATTCTTATTTGCCTGTTTGAACAAAATGGATTTTAATAAAAATTTTCAACAGAACTAATATTTTAGTCCTTTACAAAGAACTGCAGCTGTAACCTTTATCTCAGAAAGTATTTTTATTGTTTAAATACACATTAAAGATTTGGACAAACATCCCCAGATGTTTTCAGAAGATTTGCATTATTCTTGAAACAACATTATTGATTAGAAAATTATTTCCCTGTGCTTAATATTCTTTACAAATTTTGGAGGGTTTTTTAGGTGGGGTTTTTTGGGGGTGTGTATTTGGTTTTGTTTTGTGGGATTTTTTTGTTTGTTTTACAGTTTTATTTTTTGTCATTCACTGGAGTAGCTGGGGCAGTATGAGGCCAATTATAAAACAGAGCCTCCCTGTTAAAGTTTGGGCAGTTCATTTGGAGTATTCACAGGTCCTAAAACACCACACTTTTCAAAGCAGACTCCTGAGGAAACAGCGGCAACCAAAAGGTGTTAAATTTTCCAAGACATAAAAGCCTCTCTCCAAATCCATCTAGATATTTCGGTGACATACTTCTTTATATGAACATAACCTTCATTTTGGCAATATCATCTCTACCAGGTCCAGTTTATCTTTGCAAAATCCCAGTAACTGTCAAATACACCCATGGATTTTGTGGAAGAAGTCCAGATTTCAGGAACTTGGTCACAGGGAAAGGAAGCATGTTACGTGTGCCACTGACAGCCAGCAACATCTCGGTGCCTTAATGCCATTTTCTGCACTTTGGAGGACAGAAGAGATTTTGAAGGCCTTTGGTTTACCAAGCTTGGGGATAGGAAACTTCCTTCTGGGCTTCATACTGATTGCCAGAAGTGACACGTACAAGCAATGGCCAGGCAAGCCAGACTGGAGACAATACATTAATCCATGGAGATGAAGACATGCAGCTACTTTAAGAAAAAGATCATTTTATTATCTTAATGATACTTTTGAGGAAATGCTGGTGCCTGCAGGAACACTAAGAGACTGATCACTGCGCTTAGACCATCATCAAGTAGTGGGAAGAATCCCAGGGGCACCCAAGCTGCTTGTTCTGCACTATGGGATTTTATGCACTGAAGTTACTTCACTTGGTAGTCTAACGGGGAAAAAAAGGCAAATCTTCATTTTGCATAGCAGCAGGTAAGATATTACTCAAAATTTGTAAATAATTTAACGGAATAGTTAGAGAAATATTTGCTAACGCTGACAATCACTTCCTTGTTGATGTTAGGGGATTTATTTTCCATTTTTTCCCTATGCCTCTCCAGTTCAGCTGCTTCATTCATTTGACAATCTTCCATAAAGACACTGAAGAAAATGATACCACAAAGCTTTTGGAAGAGGGAGTGTTTACAAAGAATATAAATAGACTGTGCTGTATCCAGAGTAATTAGTTGTAAGCAAAGTCACAAAAAATGTGGAGAACTTACAAGTATGCCAGATGACTGAAAATCCAAGATTTATTCAGATGTTAGAAATAGGTTGCATGCTATATGCATTTAGGATAAATGCCACTGCATAATCTGAGGGCAAAAAATAAGCAACGGGCTACTTTTAGACCAAATGCATGTAACACAGCTGAAATCTCAATCAAGCCAGATGTTAATTTAGCTCATGACCCTAAAAATACATTTCTGCTATCTTCTGCTCCATGTGCAAGGCAGGATGTGTTTTTCCAGACTATTTACTGAAAATATAATTATTCTGAAAGAGGTTTAAAAACCTTAGAATTCTTCAGAACTTTGACATTGCAAATACAGCTTCTGGGGAGTATTATTTGTAAAAAAACCCAAACAGTAAGCACTGAAAATATACCTTGTTCCTATTGTGTAAGCAGCTAGTTTGCAGTGAGAAACCCTGGCCCTCCTTGCCCCCTGCTGTTACTTTTTAAAAATTAATGCAGGACTCCATCAGATCAATGTTTACTTCAGACAGGGAGTTCTTGGCTGAGCTGTAGCTAATGTCCTTGGCGTGTTTTAAGTAGCATATCAGAATGAATCATCTACTTTGGTAATACTGTATTATATTTCTGTCTCTTGTTTAGAGAAGTAATGTGTAGCAAGGGAACATTTAAGGATTCAGTCTCCAGTTTGGGAGAAAATTACATGTACACATACTGCGATATGTGACTGCAGTCCATTAAACAGCAGCAACCCTGAACTTACACACTCTATACACACCTCTGTTGATTTACGTCCTGTAGTCCAAAGTATTAACTAATCTTCCCACCTTGTATTTCCCAGAAGAATATAATACAGAAAAACCTCTCATAATTATATCATTTAAACCATTTTGTTTTTCCACGGGTCTAAATGCATGATCCGAGCAGAAGCCTGCAGTCCTTTCTAGCAGCAGACACAGGAGCTGGTTGCAGAGGGAAGCACACACAGCGCAGGGGTACGTTGTCCTCCAGCCCTCGGCACCACTCAGTTATTTCTAAGCAGAGTACCACATGCATGCAAAACGCAACAAATGATGATAGTTGCCGTAATATATGGCGAGCATCTCAAACTCAATGGTTTTCTGGGCCATTGAGATCCTTTCTTGCTCTCAGAAATGCACTTTTTGCACAGGCACATTAAGCGCTTGAGGTAAATCTGGCAGCTGGAGATAGATGCTGGCTGTGCTGTCAGTCTCTCCCCTGCATAGCTGACCGCCGAGGCACTATCAGTAACACCGTGGTTCTGCATGGGATGCAAGACTCATGGGCTTGCTTCATCTCATTCAGTGCTTCCTCGTCTCCCCCAGAACTGCCCTCCCCAGTGACAGTACCAGATAAACGTACCGTAGCACAGTCTGACCCTTTGCAGCCTTGCTTCTGTACTCTCTCTCTACCATAGTGCTGCAGAGTGGAGTTCCTTAATGCAAGATCGCTTCCTTCCCAGTCTGTTGTTGTGTAGTTCCAAGTGCAGTAAATGCAAAAATCTTGATGGATGATGGCACTTCAAATTGCATTGGGCTTCTTTTTTGTCCTGTAGTCCATAAATCTGAAGAGTTTATCCTCCCAAACAATACCAGCTGTGTTATGGTAACTTTTTTTAGTTCTCTGTTTAGACTGACATTTCTACCACCACACTAGGCTCTACAGCATAGGCTTGCTATTGTCTGCCTGAGCTCACACATCCGAAAGAATTGCAAACAGCGGTACTACACCACGATGATATTCCTGTTCAATTTTAAAACAAACCCAGAAATAGTCTACTAATAGGAAGTAATTTAGCTTTCCCTTTTAACTCAGCTGCACCTGCTGACCATGTCCCAAGCATCACTAGGAACCTC
This sequence comes from Cariama cristata, assembly GCF_000690535.1. Classification (NCBI taxonomy): domain Eukaryota; kingdom Metazoa; phylum Chordata; class Aves; order Cariamiformes; family Cariamidae; genus Cariama; species Cariama cristata. Next base: position 11,151 of record NW_009615104.1, read on the forward strand.
GTTCTTTTGCATTTGGCTTCTCCTGCATGGAGCATGGACCCTGTGCCTTGTGCCCCTTTCTGCTCTTCCCCCCTCTCTGCGCTGTGTGAAGCTGTAAAGCCAGATTGTTTGGTACTCTGCTTTCATCGTCAGCTGAGCTTTCCTGTGTTCCCTGCAAGGGGAAGAACACACAGAGGTAATTATGGGAGCCAAACAAAGCTGTACATCTGAACAGCAATTTGTATAGCTGTATCTTGTATGTGGCTTTGGTTTTAAGTCATGTGGTCCCTATACAATAGCCTTATTGGAATACTTCAATAACCTCTCAAAAAAGCTTCCAGCATAGTCAGAAAAGGTTTCTTTGGCAAACTAATCCAGTGTTTTATCTCCTGGTTGTATGCAAGCATAGACTTCATCTTTTCCATACTCTAATGAATGTGGATTTTCTTTTTCCCCTCCCACTGGCAATTCTTAAACTATGTTGCATACCTATCTATCTTAAAGTTTCTTAAATATATACCAGACTATAGCACTACATATAGAGATTTAAAATAGAAGAGTCAAATAATTTTAGTAATTTAATAAAAATATTAATTTTCATAAAAATTATTGAACTTACATGCAACTCAGTGGTGTCATTCAGAGGCTGAAACATGCCATGGTTAACTCAAAGGGAACTATGACAACATTTTTAAAACAATTTTTTTCCCCCATCATATTGGAGGGGGGAGGGGTTGAGGGGGTGGAATCTTTCTTCTCCTTTCCCTAGCCAGCATATTAAGTCAGCTTAGCCAGCTGGATTATAGCTGCCCGAGATACTTTCAAAGTGTTAGAAACAGCTCGCTCCATTCACTGGTTCTCATGACAGATCATACTATAGCTTTATCCTGCCGTTGTACTTATGCGTTGAGGTTTTTTTCCAAGAGGTTCTGACATTAGTTAAATTACTTCTATGTGGTTTGTTGACAGCATAATTTAGCTCAGGAAGTGTTATAGCCAATTGTATGAAAATCTTGAATTGCTTCCCCAACAACAGGTAATGACATCTTACACCAGGGGTTTATTTTGGTCTGCTTCCCTTTGTCATATTTTCAGTTTTATTTTAGCTTGCAATTATGCAATCCTGAATGTGCTACAGTAGGAAGTCACCATGAGAGGAGAATAGCAAATTGCTTACAAACTTCCCACCAGACAACTTGTGTTGTCTGCAAACAGTTTCATATGTAAAGGAGTAAAATAAGTACTTAAAAATAAGTTGTAGGGGATCAGTTTTAGTCTCTCAGTAGAGCAAGTCAGGCCATGCTCTGGAAAGATACTCGGAGACCTAGCTCATACTTTGCAAGTCTTCTGTTCAACAAGAGTGGTTAGGAAACCTTAATTTTCACCTAAACACGATATATTCGTGAGTCCCTCGTTTCAATGACGAAAGATCAGATTTAAGTTGGCTCATTTTAGACTCTCCTTTCCAGAGACAAGTCTACCACAAAATAGATTCAGAGAGGCAATGGGAGGGTAAAATTTGTATGTTTTCATGCCTTGGAGACGAGCCCGGACGTGCAGTGGAGCCAGAGGCTCCACGTACTGCCCCTGCCTTGCCATCCCCATGCCCAGGCTGTTGGGGACACAGCTGTCTCTCCAAGCGAGGAGCCAGGCCAGCCAGCGCTCCCGACCCCGGCGGCACCCTCGGACAAACCTCTGCGGCAGCTCAGCCGGGAGATGCTGATCCAGGGACCGCATGCAACATTCCAGCAGATCGAGGGACCGCATGCAACATTCCAGCATCCTAATCTGACAGTAGAATTCTTCAAAGTTGCAGATTTATTAGTAGCTCCACCTCCTTGTAAGCAGCTACCCTGAAACATATTACCCTGTTTTACTTGAAGTTTAATCAAGCTGGGCAAACACATACTCTTTTCTCCAGCTACCTACTGCTTTCACATATACAAATATCTAAGACAAAAGTTACAGTCTACAATGTTCTTTTCAAAGAAACAGATTTTAACATGTTTACTGCAGAAGCATCTCGCAGGGACATGTCTCAGCTCTTTTGCAGTTTCACATACAAATATTTACAATAAACAGCAAATGCTTATGAGGGCAGTGAGGGCTTAGTGTTTCCTTGTTGCCTTTTGGATTTAACCTCAATAAAACCAAGAAGACTTAGCTACTTTATTTCTTTGCGCCATCATGACTGAAGAGCAATAGCTGCCAATATGTTACCAACAGCCGTCTAGAACTGAATACATTTCAGGGAAAGAAGATTCACAGTTTTGGTGCAATATTTGGTGCCTGTGACAGGAATAGGAAAAAACCCTAAGAAACCCTCGGCAGAAAAAAACCTAGCAGAAAAATGCTAGCTGTTGAAACAGCTTCTTTGGGAAGATCTCAGAGATCATCTAAATATGAATATTTACTGAAAAGATACTTTTCATTCTTTAATTTTTTTTCATGTGCTAAAATAAGATTTTATAGATATTATAGTTAAATGTGACTGCTTTAGAGAACGGTTAATTCCACTGTTGGGTGTTACTCTATACTGGAATAACCTTTCAGGCCCTTTTTGCAGACCTGTCATGCAAGTGAAGAAAAATACTCTTACGGTATGTTTACCCCAAACCTTTGAAAGGTTAGTTTATAGGCTCCATAGCTTTATACAAACAACCTCAAACCCTTTTAAATCTGAAAGAAGATACATGCCTAACTTGAAAGTTAGCAATGTCACATGCGTTTAGGAGGACATCAATCTCTTTATGAAGAAAGAAGGTTTCTCACCCTGAACCTGACACTGTTTGCTTTCTCAGGGAGAATGAAGCATGGGCAGTTTATTTCCAGGACCTTGCAGTCAGGGCTGCTTTACAGCTTCCTTATGTGAAGGTCCAGAGACAGATGGACTGCACTCTCAGCAGCCTCTGGGCTGAGTTATGTTTTCACCACACAAGATCTTTGCCTGTTCCTCACCTGGAGTGTCTGAGCTAGGACCTTCCCTTCTCTGAACATGAAAGTTGCATGTGGGAAACAGCATGGAAAAACACTCCACTAGTAACCAAAATACCTTAGTCTAAAGATTCAGAACTGTATTAAGCCAACATAAAAGTAGAAATAGGAAGTATCAGCCTGTTGCACCTTGCTGCATCACAGGCTACTTTGGGTGAAACAGATTTGGTGGGTTGTTTTCAATGCTAGTCTGCAGGTAAAGCATGTTGCCATCCCGTCCTCAGGGTACCAGAGGTCAGCATCATAAGGAGGTCTAAAAACACCATCAGGATTGCAGTTCTTCAAATTCAGTGGCACACGTCCTGCCTGAAAGGCCATATTATCTTCCCCAACATGCATCGTTCACTTGGCCTGACCAATGCAAGCACCAAGCAGCTGTGCTGAAGCATATATTTACTGCTGGTTTTTAACCTCATAGCAATGAAGTAAACACACAGGCACTACCACAGCATCAGTCCTGACGGCAGGGGCCTGAAGGGCCAAGGCAGGAAGCTGTGCTGACATGAACAGGGAAGAGGAGGCAGGACATTCGGTGGGACAGGGGACTCCAGTTCATGCCTTGTTCTGTGGGACAGGTCAATCAGCTGCATTACAGGTGAACACACTGCCAGTGTAGTTGCACTAGGATTCATACCATTGCTCAATGAATTTTAGAGGATTAGTCAGTATTATTGTCATACAGAAATAATCCACCTCTAGTAAAGTGAGAAATCCCAGAGCTGGAAGAGAAGAAAAGTTTAGGACAGTTTCAGGTCACCATCACACCTTCCCCATTCTGGATGCCAAGGGATCCCAGGCGCAGCAGGGATGGCAACTCCCTTGGGCGGCCCACCAGCTCCAAGGTAGCCTGAACTCTTGTCCAGCATGGCTTTACCCTCAGCAGTCCTTCCCCAGACATGCAGCACTTGTTCCAGGGCCCGAGGAACCACCCTTGAAAAAAGGCTTTGGCAGGGCTTCAGCAGCAGAGGGGTCTCCCAGTGCTGCAGGTCACTCATGGCAGCGCAGTTACCTGGGGTGAGGATCTCGCCCTGCTCCGCAGGGGAGAGCGTCTAGAGAGGCGTGACCATGGGTGGGAGCAAGTCCTGCTGTGCCTCGAGTGCTGCAGCCAGGTGTGCAGGGCTGGTTCAGTGATGTCCCTTTGGACACCAGAGTCAAATGCAGATGTCATCAAGTATACAGACACCACTCAGTTCAGCTGCTTATATTTCTCATGTACATTCAGTCAATTCTGTCCTCACTTAAATTTGTTTTCCACTAACTGCACTGGTTTCCATTATGGTATCCTAGATTTACACTAATGAGAATAGCCAGACCTGCTGAGTTCCCTGGCATTTGTCTTCATTATTGTTTGGGTTTTTTTCAGTGCATCTGGTAATAAGGCATGGGACAGACTTACTCAGGAACACTTCTTTGGCCAACAAGTGGCATTAACAAGAAAAAAAAAAATCAAAGGAAGTATTGTCATTCTTTACAATACACTTGTAAATAAACAAAAATTCTTCGCATCTGGCATTTTCATTTAGCCAGCAGGTTCTTTTTGTCATTTGCTACAATATTATGTCCATAATAGAAGGGCAATAAATGATCCAACAAAAACAGCTGACATCTATAAAGCACATTAAATATCGATGTCTAGCTTGGGACTTGGACAGAACTGAACTGGTGACAAAGCAAAGGAACCATCTCCCAGAAAATGTTACATAGTAAAAAACACCAGAAAGTATCTAGCATAAATTACTTTTCCATTCCATTTCCTGATTCAACAGCCTTTTTTAAATGAATGAATGCATCTTCTTGATGACTTTTCCAGCCTTGTTTTAGAAGAGGAAATAGAAAAGATTTGGTTGGTGCATTAAAAGCAAGGAGAAAGCTGCATAAGCTTTGTCATGTTTCCTCTTTGTTCTAGATAAGGTTGAACTCTGACTTTCTTGTAGGAAGTTTATTGGAATGGGCTAATATTAGAGATATTCTGAAAACAGCAATAGTTTATTGACATTTACATGGATTATTTATGGAAAAAAACTGAAAGGAAAAAAGTATTTGTGCAGGTACTATAAGCAAGCCCAGGAAACATGGCATGTTTGAGAAGAACATGAAGAGATGATGTTTGATTAACACTGGACGAGACTAAGCCACATCTTATTGTGATACTTTTTGCATGGTCAAAGATTGCTCAATAGGAAGCTTGTAATGAACACTAACAAACAATGAATAAACACTTTACAGCAAGGAATTTCTACTGGTTTGTGGTTTTGGGGGGTTCTCTGCTCTTATCCCTCTCTCAAAACAAGGATAAGCGAGATGTCTCCTTCACCGTTACAAACATGACTTCCATGAGAAGCACATCTGAGCATCCCATACAGGGAGGGTGGAGCTTGTTCCAGTGACTGTATCTAAGAACAGGTCCATTGCACTCGGACATTGGGACTCTTGATGTGTTTCCCATTTCGGCTAGTCCCCCAGCATTGCTTTAGCAGAAAACACCATTATTCATGCTTCAGACTCCCTTTTGTATTCATGTAAAGCAGCCTTACCATAAATGAGAATCAGCCCCAGATGTCTTTACAGGAAATGCTACATGGGAAAAAATGCATAGCTCTACAAATATAGAAACCTTTCCTCTCTCCATCCATTTTCAAACCTGAAATTTTCCTTAAACATATAAAGACATGTATAATTAAGGACATTGAGCTGGCTGTAGGGATGCAAATTTGTAGCCCTGCTCTAAGTTAGGCCACTGAAACAGAAGTGGTGAGACAGACCACTAATCAAGGAGAAAGCCATTTATAGAAGGAAGGAAGGAGGGGGCACAGCACATCTGCCCACGGATCAAGCAGTGGCCTTGCATCTGCAGTGGGCCTCATTACACATTGTCCCCCTCCCAGCTTCCCCAAGGTCTTTGCCCAGAGCTTGCCTTCACCCAGATGCCCTTGGCAAAGGTTGGAGGACAGGAAGAAACACCTTTTGCATTTGGATAGAATGATCAGGGGCTTGTGTATTGCTGAAACATCATATCCACAGCTTCCCAGAGTCTTAGAGTGAGGAGATCACAGACAGGGTCTAAGCTCAAATGCAAGGCTTCCTGAGTTCATACAGTAGTTTGGCAGGTGGGGAGAATGAGATCACTGGCATATACGTTTTCACTGCGATACAAACTACTACCAGATTACCTTGTGTTTCATTGAAGGACAGGAGTTTGCAGAGTGGGAGCTCCCCACGTTTGCTGACGAGCAGTAACCAGCTCCTCGGTGTGCAGTTGCGAGGGCAGTGCTGGGGATGTGACCCGCAGCATCGTCCCACGCAGCACCCGCATGTCTGCTGGGCTCCAAACACATCCAGTGTATCACTACTTTTAGGTGAAATTCCATTGCATAGTAGTCACTGTATGCAGCTACAAAGAAACCATGTGTGCAGCCCTTCTGACACTTGCAGACCTGGCAAGTCTCACTCAGTGAGAAGGTAGAAATTGTAGATATTTGCCATTTTCCTCCTTTACACAGGTGTCAATGTAGGATGATAGGGCCAGTGGAAAGCATGAAAGCTGAGCAAGCTTTCAGCAATTTCTTTTACATGAAAACCAGTATCATGCAGCTGTCCCAAAATTGACAACGTTCAAAGGAAATCAGTTTGGATGAAAGAGGAGCTCTGTGCAGGTTAACCATTTGCTGCAAGTCCTGGTTTTACTCCTGTTCCAGGAATAAATCAAACACCTATAGTGCTCACTAAGTGACAGACCAGGCAGCTCCAGTTTGCCATTGGATACTGGTTTCAGTACACTGGAGCTTCTGAAAGAGCCTGTCTGCTCCCACCAATGGCAGAGGGGACATGGGAATATTTGTCTCCTGAAGCATTTTTAAACTGGTTAGATGTGAAAAAGCAGGCAATACCCCTGGGTAAATAGGGACAGAGGCACACTGTTGAATTGCACTTAAAGCCTTTTCCTCTCTTCTGTACGCACTTTCCATCTTCCTGAAGGCCTTGCTCTTTCAAAACACTCCTTTAATTTGAGGGTGGTTCTGATCAAACCAAAAGCAAATAAAAGTTGGGTTTCTCCCCTGCCTGAAGGCTGGCAGGGAATCAGTGATGACTCCACGGCAGTTCATGCCTGCTTCTGCGCTGCAAGGGCAGGGCAGCAGTGGGGGACACCTCTGGCCCCCCAAAACCTCCCCACTCCCAGGGCTGCCCCAGCACACGCCCACGGCTCTGCACCTCTCCCTGCACTCACCCGAGCCTCCATGGTCCATGTTCACAGCTGCACCCTCACCCGGACACAGGGGTGGCACAGAGCAGGGCCAAAACCCCACCATTTAGCTCATTTCTTCCTACTCCCAGGACAGGTAACGCTGGGCCAGTCCTAGAGAATCCCCCATGCTGTGAGGGAGAATTAAACAGCGTGCTTGGACACCTTCGCAGGAAGTAAATAGAAGGCATGCATTCCTTACCAGGAAAGGCAATCTTTAAGTAAACTTTTTATGATGCAAGTTGTCATGCAGTATAAAGCCTCCTTTCACCAAAACAACATTTAGGATCGTTCCTCTTCCTCCAAAGATCACACTCCTCCTTTCTTATGTTACCAAAATGGTATTCCCAGAACAAGCAAGTAATATAGCATCCAGGCCAAAACAGTGGGAATGCTTTCCTATAATGTAGTTTCTTGCTGAGTGATGAATTTAAAGGAGGATGAGGTAAATTCACTCTTGTTTTATTCCCTGCAGTGGAGAGGGCGGAGATGCTGCTCCAGAGTCAGCAGATTAGTTATTTTGCAGTTCTTCATTGACTGTTTCCCCCACCTTTTCAAGAGATATTTTTATTACCAGCTCAGTGAACAGAAATACTGCCAGGGGTGAGCAGGGATGAAAGTTAACACTATTTAGTGAGCAGTCCCAAGATTATCTTGAAGCACCTACATGCCAGTGCTTCAACTCACCTGCTACAGATTCAGTAGGGCAAGTCTGATTACCCTGCCATTGAATGTTGCCTGTTCTGTTGCAAGAGCACAAAAGGAAGCTAAAGCTGTGCCTCGTGAGGCCGTGGTGTCGGTCCAGCTGCCCCTCTGCAGCAGGCATGGCCTGAGACCTGAGGCTCTGCAACATGCCATACTCGCACCTGCTGCTCTCAGAGAAGTTTCTGGTCTAAAAATCCAGACATGACCCTTAGAGTTTTCTGCTGAAAGCTGTGAAAGCTCACTAATATTTCTCATCAATTTGCAGGATAAAGTTTGTGATCTCACTAGTGAGTAAAATTGCATTAAATGAAACACTTATTCCTATGTCGGTCTCAGCAGTCAATTTAGCCCCACATGCCTATCAGCTTTCTGAAACAAACCAAGAACACCTTGCCTTTAAAGGGAAAAAAAAGTGTTGGTTTTTTTTTTTTCCCCTAATACTGTAGTCACTCACGTATGTTCCATATTTTTAACATGGCAAAGAAATTCCTTAATATATCAGAACCCTCTCAGCTCCCAACAAGCCGAGGCATTCAGCACCCAAAAATGTAGCTTAGACAGCAAGACATATCTGGAGAAAGCTTTAAATTATTTAAACTAATTCTCACAATGATGCAGGTTGAGGCAAAGGCACTTTGGATGTGAAAAATGAGGACTTATTTCAGCAGGCAGAAGTCCAAACGCTTTGTCTGTTCACACAAAGCTAAATCACTCGGATACTGGAGGATTTGGGGGATGGTTCTGACCCCGCGCATCCCCCTCAGAGCATGGAGTCTGGGCTGGAGACACAGACACACCTTGATTTCTCCCATCTGAAGTGAATTTCAAGACAAATTACTGGAATTTAGTTATAATACAGAACTTCAGCTCTGTGTGGTGTAGCACAACTGATTTCAGTGGTAGAAACTCAGGGTATGAAGCTGCCCACGCCAGAACGGGCAGAAAATTTTTTCCCTTTTGTCTAACAGTCATTTGCTATGTGCCAAGCTAGGTAATGGGAAGGGTTTGAAAACAACACTGTGCACAGTCTGGTTTACCTATTGGACTTTTTTTTTTTGGCTTTTCAGCAGCTACAGAAACCAAAGTTTATATTTCACAAATATCCTACAATTGAAAGAGGGGAATAAACAGTGCATCAGATGAGCAGTGACACAGCACACACAACATAAGCATACGACTCTTTCAGATGTTTTCCAAAGTTTTGCAACAAAGTAATAACGCTGTTTTTCTTCCCTTATGCTACACAAAGACTATAAGAGAGAAAGGACAGTGAAAAAGCCTGAGCTCACATCTGCAGCCACAAGTCTCTATACAGACATTTTACAATATTCACACATGTGACTATAGCTACAGCCACATTCAGTGGCAGAGCACTGAGATAGCAAAACAATCCATTTAACTGCACAGAATAAGTCTCTAGACATTCACATGTGAGTATCAGAGCAGAAAAATGAAATAGTAGAGAGGTGCCAAAAAAGGACTCAAGGCCCACATCCACATACAAGATCTGCATTAGCAGCTGCATTCAACCAACCACCAGAAACTGCAGGATGAAGCACATCCATTTCTCCCTCAAAAGACAAAAACCAACCCCAACATCATTCTACAGAGAATCAACTTTGTTAAAACATATTGACCCTACTAAGCATGACACTCCAGCCACAACATGTAACAACAGCCTTACTTACACATTGCATCTTATAGAGAGACCCAAAACAGCTGCCTGGGGCCGGCACTCACCCAGTGAGGAGCAGCAGTTCCACAGAGGAACATCTGGGGAGCCTCCCCCCAGCAGCAAGGGGGGCTGCCCCAGGCCTGGGGGGTCTATAGGGAAACCGCCTGGTTGGTTGGGATTGGTCATTGTAATTAGAGACAATACAGCTCAGCTGGAGCTTTACCCAGGGCTTCTGCTGAGGCTGTTTCTCCTATAGAGGGCCATAATGTACTTAATCACCAGTCTGTATTTTAGGTCTTATTTGTATCTGTGTTATTTACATTTTTCTGGCTTATTGAATAGCAGCCCACATACAAGGGGGTGGGGGGAAGACAGTCCTATCTCATCAAAACCATAGCACCTTCAAAAACTGCTAACATGGGGTTAAAACTTTTACCCAAGCACTCAACTTCCCTTTCCCCAGCTTTTGGGGGAAGGGGGGAATATATATATTTACATTTCTTTTGAACTTCTAAATCAAGCTGGAAGGGGTTCAAGTGCCCAAGAGCAATTTATTGTAGCTGCTGGGAGATGGGAAATTTGCATACACATTCCTGTTAATACGAGTAAGCAAGAAAAGAAGGCACAAATTCCACTTCTGCATAAAGCACATCCATCTTTATGCTAAAGTGATTTATGAGGTAAAACCATCTGCCTGTAAGTACCTTTTAAAGTAGAATCAACAATTGCTAATAAAGCAGCTATTTAGAGAGATGGATAAACCAGAGTTTACACACTGGTGTAAACAGGTGCAGCTCTGTTTCAGTCCACAGCA
>NW_009615105.1:0-230 GCF_000690535.1 Cariama cristata
GCTGCCCGAGGCGGGTGAGAGGGATGGAGGGTGCACGCGGGGACACGGCGGCTCCCTCTCGGTTTGTCCCGGGATGTCCCTCAGCGGGACGAGATGGCCACCGAGACTCACCCCAGGATGGGGTGATGCCAGGATGGGGCATCAGCCCCGACCCCAGTGCCCAGCAAGTCCCCCAGCTCTGCCCAGTCCTCGGCGCTGGGAACGGCGATGCTCCAGTACAAGAGACCCTG
>NW_009615106.1:0-3161 GCF_000690535.1 Cariama cristata
TGGTGAGGGGCCCAGAACTGGACACAGTAGATGTCTTGACAGCACGTGAGATTTCACACCAGCAGCAATTTCAGACGGCACTCAGCACCCAAACACTATTGAAGGGCTAGATTTTGGGGTTGAGTCCACAAAGACTTGAGAGCCATGCTACCAAGTGAACGAAGCAAGCTGCCAGACACTGAGCATCTGAGGCTGGCAAGGCTCAGCCACGTTTGCTGTTATCCCTAAACACCCCCTGCTCAGGGGCCGCTTCGGAGTCAGGGAGCACAATGTCCCCAGCGCGGGGTCCCCGCTCCCATCCCAGCACCTATGGTGACACAGGGATGGTGACACCCGCATCTTCCACTGGGGTGAGCTGGGGTCAGGTGTGCTATAGGCAGGCTATACGCCTCACACGAATGGAGCACGTTTTGCCATCTCAAGTGTAAATTCAGAGGCCTTTAACAAACTCATGTCAAATAGATGTTGCTTCACATAAAAGACAGAAATTAACCCAAAGAAATGCCCTGAATCTGGCACCTTTCATGAATGCTGGGTGAGAAAACAAAGCCAGCTGTCCGAGAGAGAGAAAAAGCCAGGATACAGCCAGTGAGCCCCCCCTCAAGTCTACCCATAGTGGCAAAAATAGCACTTTTATAACTATAATAAGACTCAGCGAATTCCATGTCTATTCGGGGAATACCCAGCGAGCTGGCAGCAGGAGCCAGCTCATTTCTCAGCGAGGAGGACTGGCGGGTTGCATAGCTTTCCTGCATGCCACTGGATTGCTCACAGGGCAACGAGGACCACAGAGGCCAAATAGCAACCCTGATAATAATGACCCCTGCCCTCTTCTTCCTCATTTCCCCTGCCACTGAGGCTCCTAGTTACTGGGACCTTCTTTCCTAGCACTGAGACTTCATTGTGAGAATGAAGCCACCAAACTGTGACTTCTCTGTCTGTGCCTGTCTCATACGGCGGGGGGAAACGAGACCCTTTCTCAGGGCAGTGCACATGGTCCGGGAGGGATTGCTCTTCAGCTTCTTGGTTAAAAACAGATCAAAAGGAAATCCCTAGAACAGATCTCCCCCCTTCTTGTAAAGCACTGCTAACTGGGATGCAGATAACTGGTGAAAATGGTCCCCCTCCTGTGCGATCTTCGCCCTCCTGCCTCCTGTCCATTGGAATGCTTTGAACCCATGGAAATATCCAGCAGAGAAATCCAGACTCTGGCCTGGGAGCTCTCCGCAGCCAGAACATCCCATTTTGTCGGTGTTGGGATGGTGCCAGTCCTGCGGGAGACCTGCTGCAACAGAAACGCACCATGGCCGTGGCGGAGATGCTAGATGTTGGTATCGCCCCGTTTGCTGGTGGCTGGCCAGGAGGGGCTTTAATCATGGCCGGGCTCTACCCTGCTACACTTCCCCCAGCAAGGACAGATTTTTCTGGCTGCCGGATGGTTGCTGGAGGTACCTCCTCTGCGGTGTGCCCCAGGAATGGGGGAACAGCCAGGCTCCTGCGTGCCCGGCATAGCTGGCCCAGAGAGCAGGAGAAAGTGGGTTTGGGCACCCTGCTCAGGAGCTCTGGTGTTCCTGCCCCAGCCCTGCTGCAGGCAGAAGACAGCATATTTTTTAGCTTTAATCTATATTTTCTCTGGGAGGATCTACAGGGTTGGGAGAGTGGCTGGAAATGCCATGTGCTAATAGCCAGGACAATACTGGCAGCATGGCTAGGAGTGAAGAAAAGTGAGAACGCTCCTGGGGAGGCGTAATGTTTGTCTTGTGATGACAGAGCGTGTGCCTGGGCTGGAGAATTCCCAGGGGACAGGGCAGAAGGTCCCTGGTGAGAACAGGGTTGATGTGCCACCAAAACGTGGCCACTGCTGGAGGAGGGAAGCAGTCACACGGGACAGGAGATGTGGGAGAAAGCTCATCTGGAGCCTTTGTGTCCAGGCTGATCTCTGGGTTAAGACACTGGACGCTCTGCGAGGAGCATCTCCGAAGAGGTGAAGTTCTGGGAACGACGCTCCCAGGTGCCTTTAACATCTGCAGTGAGGATACCTATGAAGATCCCATTTCAGTTGCATCAGTCATCCAGAGGAATGCCCAGAGCTGCTCAAAGTCACTTACAATTTCCTCCTGAACTGTTCACCGATATAAGCACGGATTCACATGTTTGCTCTTGCATTGGCTGGGAAAGGAGAGCTGGGTACCAGGACACAGCCACATCACGTAGCTCTCGAACAATCTGTGCTGGGAATGCAGAGGAAGCGACTGGGATTCCAGTCTGAGGGAAGGGAATTCCCGCAGGTGCACTTTGGCCAAACACTATGAACTAGTCCCATTCCCTCAGGTCCACATGGGGCCAGGACGTGTTTGCTAAGAAACTGCCAGGACCCTCACGACACATCCACCTGCGAGATGGCAGCTCGGGCAGCCCAGCACCACTGCGTGCGCTGAGCTTTGGGAAATCGTTTGCACTCCCAGCCAGAGCCGCAAGAGCTCCGTAAACCCCTAAATTCAGGGCACCTAAATAGCCCTGAACTGTAGACACTGTGACAGGCTCCTTTGATGGAGAGGCAGAAAGACCGTGTTCATGGGCCAAGTTGCCTGCTTACAAAACTTGCAGCCCCTTTTCTCTTGGAATAATCACGTTTTCCCAGCCAGAGACACGAAGGTACATCACAGAGCAGGGTAATGGATCATCACGCTGCTTTGGGAGGTGAGTGGAAGCGCCCAGCCCGAGGCACAGGCTGTGTCAGCAGCAGAGCAGGGAAAGAAATCCACAGCTCCTGCCCCCCACCATTAGACACTGGAAAATGAGGCCAAGCAGCCACGGAGCTGAGGACTCCAGATCTATTAACAGCCACTACCCCAGGCTACAGGGGAAAGGGATGTGGGTCACAAATAGCCCCCAGTAGAGATTTATGTCTGGTCTGCCATATTCCAGGAGGACGAGCCCCTACCAGCCTGGCGAGCAGCAGCATCCTCAGGAACAAGCAAGCTAATCCGTCTCTCACTTCTCAGTAACCAGCTAAGCACTCAGGAAGCGGGCAACGGTAAAGGGTGATACACCAGATCAAAAATCCCAAGGGACAGCCCTGTGAGACCATTCACACCATCACCAAACCAGCACGCTCGCTGCCCTTCGCTTCCCCCAAGTCCCCTCATCGGCTTCCCCTC
>NW_009615106.1:3204-13163 GCF_000690535.1 Cariama cristata
AACCCTCAGCTCACTGGTTTAAGAAGAAGGGAATAAGCTGCTTTTAGCCCCAGAATGAAGCTCCTTGGCACGAAGAGGCTCACAACCGGCTGTCACGGTTAGCCGTTCCCAGAAGCTAGGGTTGCCAGAGCCAAGCTGAGGATGGGTAAGACCATCCAACCCCAACTGCCTTCTCCTTCTTGAAGATATCACCCGGTTGCCTTTGCTCCGAGGGTGCACAGAACGGGCAGCCAGGCTTGATGGACACGTAGCGTGTTCCTGAGAGCACCGAGCCGGCTGCTCTCCGAGCAAGGGCTGCCAGAACGCGTGGCCAGGCCGTTCCCCTGAGTCACACTTGCTGCCTGCCCAAGCATGCCCCCAGCGTGGCTCCTGTCCTTCTTTCCTTCCTCTTTCCCCTCGCAATGTTTTTTTTCTAACCCGTAGTAAAAAAAAAAACCACCACCCCATCCAGCTGCCAGAGCTCAGCTTTTCCTTCTGGCCAGGACAAGGATAGCTTTTTCTCCTACTGCTTTGCAGCAAGCTGGCAAAACCCCGGTGAAAGAGGTACTGACTTTGCAAGTCCATGCCTGTTGTGGCATAATAAGGTCATTGTCAAGAAGACGCGGCACCAGGAGGCTGATCTTGAGCAAAACATGGCCCCAGTCGTGAGTTGTGCAACCCCTGCGGCTCTTCAAACACTGGCCTCATTGTTTCCCGTTGTGAGTCTTCGGCGTCTCATTGTCCATTGAAAAGCCGGTTCCTACTGAGCCGGTGCAGGCGCCAATCAAATGTGCGTCGTTGCTGGCTATCAAAAAGACTTCGTTTTTGCTAAATCAGCTGCCTCCCCGACCGCAGGAAACTCATGTTCTTTTCTCACGTCACACCACTTGGATGAACAGGAGCTCTTGATTGAACAAAATTTTCCACCTCCCACCTTCTTTTCTTGCAGAAAATGAAGTTGCAGAGATCAGAGAGCTAGGGTTCTGGCCAGGTAGAAAGGCCCCATTAGGAAGACTTGTTTAGAGCAGGAACCTACATGCTGGTACATCTCAAACCACATCCTGCTTGCATGCTTGCGACTGACTTTCCATGGCTCCTCAGCTTACAGAGGGCAAACACCCAGGGGAAACTGCTGCCATCGGTGCGACGAAGGCCACAGAAGCATCACTTCAGTCTTGCTGACACGCTGGGGTGTCAATGGGATGCAAAGCCGCTTTTGGAAATGCTCCCTAAGAAAAGCACGCGTGGCAAAGAAGGAAAAGCTAGTGGATACTTGAAGAGGTGAAACCACTCAGATGGCCACAGAGGAGAGGAAGTAAAGACACCCAGGAGTCTTCCTCCTGCAAACACTGGGTGGCCAGGATTGAGGCTGGCATTCATAAAGAGGCTGCATTTAGAAGGTACAGCCAGTACCTGCATGAGCCACCCTGGTTCTACGGGAAATAGGGAGATACCGGTTTGACTTCACACAGCATCTGCCCAGGGGATGGATAAGACACCAGCGAGCAAGCGTGAGGCACAAAGTACAAAAGGAATAAAAAAAAGCAACAGGCCCCTTAAAAACATACTTAATAGTTTTCAAACTTTATTTCATGGTGATTGACGAAAGACACAAGTTAGTAATGGTTATATCATGCTGCTCCTCTACTGTGCATTGCCCTTCAGAATTCATACAGCAGTTCACAATGGTCATTAATTTACCCTATAAATGAAGCCACATGGACATCTTTTTTAAAAAAAAGGCAAAAAAAAAAAAAAAACCCAGAAAAAAACCAAACATCAATGTCTTTTTTTGTTGTACATACATGTTATAAATGCTATTAAAAAGAAAGCCGAAGTTAAGTGCACAGCCCCTAGGGAGCACTGCTGAATCCGACCTTGGTTCAAGATGCTTGACAACGAGGACGCAAGGTCCTGTTTTAAGGCATTTCCAAGCCCCAGCAAAAGCAGACAGAGTTTTTGTTTCGTTGGTTTTTTTTTTCTTCTTCTTTTTTTTTTTTTTTTTGCAGTGACCCTTGCTTCATTTCAGTGGCATTCTAGAAAATTAGCAGCTTCCTCTGTGCATGCCCCTCTCCCTCCGGACCTGGCACATCCAGCCCTCGGTCTCAGCCGACGCAGTTGCATTGCCCAGCTAGAATTCACCTTCTCAAAACACAGATCGAGGGTCTCAACGCTTCCCTCCCATCCCACCCCATCCTGCAGTCCTAGTTAGCCCCCGTCTATCTACACCTCGTGATCAAAAATACAGCAATCCATCCCTTTCACAACACAGGCACAGTACTCCCCACCAGGAACCACAATTTATATACAGTAGCCACTGAAAATGTGGTATTGCCACACACACAGCCATACACACACACGCACAGAGCGGAGTCTCCATTCCATGGTGGGCACAGCCCCCCGTGAAATATTTAACCACTGGATTTTTAGAGGAACGTCAATAGATTTGGCATAGATGGAGGTGAGGGGTAGATTTCTTTTAATTAAAAAAAAAAAACAAAACCAAACACAAGTGGTTTTACACTACGTTCTTCCCCTTTGTTACAGCAGCGTTGAGAGCTCACCCTGAGAAAAGTAATTTGACTTTTCATGGCTCAAAATTTAGTGGCAAGAAAAAACATTTTTAAAGGGTGCACTACTTTGCAAAGGTATACTACACGGTGTGCTAGATATTTAGGGTAAAACTGCAAAATGATAGCACCCTGGCTATTAATTAACAACTGATACCTGGCGGGATCCTTCAGATTAATTCCTGCACGCTCCATAAAACTGGTTTTACGCAGCCGCCATCTCAGGGTGGGAAAGGGACATAGATGCTACACAGCATCAGTAAATTCTTCCCATGGAGAAGGAACCTCAATGGAGTGGGTCATTTCTCTCATAGCTGCAATCTGTTGTTCTTCAAAAAAAAAAAAAAATATAAATAATTCAGTGTTCGCATGCAAATGCGTGCTGGTTGACAGGCGCTCGCAAACACACCTACATTCATTCAGAAACACGCATACTGGCTTTGTAACTGGCACCACAGTTTTTGCTTTCCAGATTTGCACGGAGGAAGAAAACACTTAAAATCCTTCTCCCAAACAGCACTGCCTCGACAGCTGACTCGCACCCCATTTCCATTGAAGCTATTGCTGCTGGGCTGGCAGAATCCAGAGGAGCTTTGATGGTGGCGTGGAAGACCCTGCCTTGCACCGGGCATTGCAAAAACTTGAAGTCAAAGGTAAAACTCCAATTAACTCTTCATGGGAGAGGCTCTAATACCAGCTCTACAGAGATTCACATGCCGGCCAGCTGTAAGCATCCTCATGGTAGACAGAGGGCAAGTCATGCCCAGAGGCTGGAAAATGGACATGGGTCATGGAAGGACACATCCAAGGGATCTTTTTGAAGTGGAAATGGACCCAGTCCCCATGCCCTCGCAGCCTGTTGGACAGCATTGGAAGAGGGAGAGCACTTCCAGCTCTTGAAGACGTGCTGCAAGTTCTCACTGGTGCACGGGGAGGGCAAGGCTTGGTACACGGAAGCTCTTGGGAAGAGCAGCCAGGGCAAGCAGGCGGTTAGGACATGTCTGGATAAACACAAAGCGTGGAAATGAGGTTTCACAGCTGCTTCTGCACATGTCCAAGAGGAGGAGGAGGAGAAGGAGAGCCACCAGAGAAATCAACATTTCCCCCACAGCACCTCTCAGTCCAGCAAACAGTCATAAGACAACCAAAGAGCAATGCTTTTCTGCCTGCTCAGAGTAGACCTTGGTCTCTCTTCCAGTGCATGGCATCCCTGATTTTAACAGAGCATAAAGGAGAAAAGCACTTGAGATTCTTACACACATAAATTATAGTGAGAGGAAGAGGAGGGGGGAGGAGGGAGATAGGGTGAACACAGGGCCAGGAGAAAGCTCGGCAGAGCCCGGTCCCAAAGCAGGGTGGGCAATTCCCACTTCTCTGGTGGCCACTTCCCTGCTCAGCCAGCGCTGCCGAGGGGACTTTGGCCTGAGATGGGAAGGCAGCGAATCCATGAAGGCCCCCACGTCTCACCAGCACCAGCATCCTTTCCCCCCACGGGCATGAACAACAACCCAAGAACACAAGTAAGGAGGGGGAAACATAACCCAAAAAGAAGCTTCAAGTATGAATAAGGTTTACAATGCAGGTGCAATGGGGAAGTTCTTCTGTCACTTCTTGGAGACTTGGTTCAAGGTTTGTTCTTTGTTGCTGCTGTTTGATTAGAGTCTGACCGACCTGGATAGACTGCAACCGAACAAAAAAAAAAAAAACCCAAAAGAAAAGGTGTTTCCTCCCCTCCCTTTCCCCCCTCCCCCCCCAAAATATAAAAAGCAATAAGTTTACAAAAATAGAAAATAATTACAGCAATAGGCAGGAGGGAGGGAAGGAGAAGGAAAGGTCTCTGGGGGGGGTCTATTTGGCTGAGCAGTGTAATATCGTGGGGTTGTTTAAAGCGTCCTCCACCAGATGCAGTTCTTGGCGGTCGACAATCACGTCCCTTATGCAGCCGACGAAGCCAGTGCTGTAGGCTTTGGGCAGCTTGTGAGCCACGCTCAGCTTCTCCAGTCCCCCTGCAAGAGAGCGCGCAGAAGGTCGGGTGGGAGGACAAAGGACAGCCCAGCAGCCTTGCACACTCACGCACACTCATGCACGCACATGCAGCCTTCTCAACAGCGGGGAAAAACCTCTTTCCTGGCTAGTATTTATTTGCACTTCAATCAGAGAAACGCCAGTTCCAACCAATACATACAGGTTTCTTGAAGACACTTAAAAGAGTGACTTGCATTCTAAAATACCAATTAAACATTAAATACTTCATTTCCTTGGAGTTTAGTCCCAAATTCAAACCGAATTTTATTTCGGTTACTGAAATGGCAAGTATGGCTCATTCCAGGCCCTGAGATGATGAAGGGCTGATGGCAAACAAAACTTTTGGAAGAGCCAGTGGGGAAGCCAAGCAAAAATTTCTCATGGAAAAATTCTGCTTTCCACGTAACTTCGAGGTTGATTTCAGAACGAGAAATGGCATCTGGGATACTCTCTTTTCAGAGGTAAGGCTACATTTTTGAACACGAACTCCTTGTAAGTCAGGTTAGACCTGAAACTACAGGCTTAGACTGGGAAGATAAGAAGAGACACTTCCGAAAAGTGTCAACAGAATCTAATTCACTGGTTCTTCATTACAGAGGATCAAAATCCCCAGATGAACATTTCTGGCCATTGATTTCTGTCGTCCTTGTGCCCCCTTGCAACCACGAGCGCTAGGACTGCTACAGTGAAGCCCAGTCCTAAACCTGGAGATGGAGAGCTGCACCACGCACCTTCCTCAAGGGACGGATGAAGCCCAGGACCATCCCCTAGGACCGGGCATCCTTCCTCCATCCCTTCAGGCTCCAGAAAGGCTTTCACTATCCTCTTAGCTCAGATTAGGACTGGTTGTAGTTAAAGGCAATTATCCTACACTTGTGGGTGGATTTCTTCCCTATTTGAGCTGTTTTAGGACAGATCCAGCCTCTTGTCTGTGCTGACAGATCTGCCACACGCAGGGCGAGATGGATGCAACTGGCCAAACTCTTGTTTGTAGGATCAAAATACTTGTGTCAAACCAAATGGAACTGACTCTGCTGTACACAGGGGCACGTTCAGGCAGGTCTGCTTACTCTGTTGTGCAAATAAAGCACAAATAAAATCCGGGTATTTACGTATTTCCAGAGAGAAGCACCCTTCTCTCAATTCAGCCGTTTCACCTGTGGGAACCAGAGTTACACCAGCAAGTAACATCTGGGAGGCTCATGAACTAAGAGGTTTCCACACGTGAGGGAATGTGGCAAGTGGGAGAGCTCCCAGTTTGAAGAGGGAGAAGGTGCTCCATGCCATCGGCAGCCCGGGATCCAGAGCCTCAGGCCAGCCAATGGCTCCCTTCAGGGGACACGGTGGCACGGAAAGGGCTGGCATTTGGTAAAGCCAACCCTTCGTCCCTCAGCCATCCCTAGCATCCCACCATAGTAGGCAGAGAACAAGCAGGGGACTTTTTTAGGTCAAACTTGTGAAAACCACCCGGGAGGCAAAGGTGTCGCGTTGAAACAAGTGAGGGAGCATCAATGTCCCAGCTCCAGCTCTGAGCCCCTCAGCAAAGGGGGCAGAGGACGTTCACCCTTCCCACACCGACTTACCCAGCCACAGGGCCCCATCATGTTGCACCAAGCGGAGACGAGCCAGCAATGGGGGCTTCGTTGCCGACTTGAAGGGAACCTTCTCTCTGTACCCTGCTCCCAGAGGGTGGGAAGAAGAAACAGAAGATGATGAGCAACCTTAGAGGAAAAACCCAGAGCCACCCTCTGCTTTACACTAAATCCAGACACTGGGCACCATCAGCCCTTCTCCACTCGGAGAGGAGCGGGGAGCAGAGCTCTCCCTCAGGTCGCTGCGCCCAGAGCGGTCCTCGGTGCGATGCCTCCCCGGGGATTGCCACAGGGCCGGTGGCGAGTGCTCCCCTCCAGCATCCCGGCATCCCCCGGGCATCCCGCAGCCCCATCACCGTCCCTGCCAGCAGCCACAGCTTCCTCCCGCACCCTCCAGACCCATCAGCAGAAATCCCTGGCATGCCAGTCGCATGATCCACTCACCACTCCCCCCATCAATAAAAATAAAAGGGATGGCTCGGGCTCAACACGAACAGAATGTCAAACCCTCCGCCAGCTAAAATAAAAAGGCATGAACCTTTCGTACCTCCTTGCGCCTGCCCCTTTGACATTTCCAGGCGTGTCACAACACGCACCCCTCCAACGCGGCACTGCCCACATGCCTCTCCTCTATTATTATCCAAGAAGATGAATGACCCTTGGGGATCACAGGGCACGGAGCCACGGCCGTGACTCAGGCTCCCTAGTTCACAGCTTGCCCATCCCAGAGCAATCTGTCACAGTCCTGCTCTCCCCTCCCGCT
The DNA here is from genome assembly GCF_000690535.1 of Cariama cristata. Taxonomy (NCBI): domain Eukaryota; kingdom Metazoa; phylum Chordata; class Aves; order Cariamiformes; family Cariamidae; genus Cariama; species Cariama cristata. The sequence continues at coordinate 10,134 of NW_009615106.1, forward strand.
AGCCTTCGCACCTGTACGCTTTGATGTGAATCCACCGGTTGGTGTTGACTGGGACCGTGGATCGTAGGACAACTGGCTTGGAGCCGAGATCGTAGGTCATTTGTACGAAGCCATCCACTATGGCGAGGGCGATGTAGTCCGATCGCTCCAGCCCCTTCCCACTCCACAGGATCAGTCCCTGAGTGGCTTCTGTTTTGATGCTTAGTTCAAAGTGGTTCGATTGCAAGGCTTTCTCGCTGCACGGGGAGAGGGGAGCAGGGGAGAAGACAGAGCAGAGTTAAAACGTGGCTACAAAAGGCAGCCAGTCAGCTCCTCGGAGCAGCTTTCTCTGTTCCCAGCCAACTAGCTCACCTGCTGAGGATAACCTTCAACTGACCTTGGCATCACGGGGTCTCGGTCCCTACCTGCTGCGCCTGAGGGGTCGCAGCCTTTGCAAAATCCCAGGTCTGCTCAGAAGACCTGGTGCATGGTGGGGTACATCTAACCATGGTGGTACATCTAACCCAGGTCTCACTCAGAGCAGGACCACTGCCAGCACTGGATGAGGGCAGCTGTGGCTGGAGCACCAAGACCAGACCTCCTCCATCGTCCTGCTGACCTGAGAGGGGCTGCACAGTTCTCCTCTGGGATGAAGTGTTTTCCTCAACATCCAGCTTAAACCTCCAAAGACAGGAGTCTGGGACTACTGCCCCGGGCTTTTGCCCTCCATGGAGCATAAAGTTCAGACACATCAGTCCCCACGAGCTGTGACCCACAAGTCTTGGGTTTGCTTCCCCACAGGCAGGCGCTGAAGGGAAGAGCTCTGTTACGTGGGCTGGTGAACACAGCACCGGGCTGGCCCCGATCTGGCCAGCAGAAGGGTTTTCCCCACAGAGCTGCCTTTCATTTGAGAGAGGTCGGAACAAAGAGGGCTCTTGTTGGCCAGATCGGGAGGGTTGCGGGCAGCAGCTGAGCTGGGGTCGACACCATTTCACCATCCTGCTGGCAGAGTTGGGGTGCCTGGGGACCACCTCTCCCCATGCCATCACCACGCAGCCATCAGCCTCGGAGGCATTTGCTCTACCGCTGCCTCTGCTTGACCAAAGCCCAACAGGAACCCGAGGCTGAGGACCATGTGATGATGAGCACTCTGCAGTTGGAAGGGGTTGGAGACCACCCACAGAGGCAGCAAAGCCTTCTTTCTCCTAGACACCATGTCTTTTCCCAAGGGAGGAATGAAGGAAGGCTTCCCGCACATTGGCATCCCCATCTTTGCTCAGTCCCTTCTGGAACCGGCAAAAGACTCTTGGCAACAGGTGAGGTTGCCATATGGAGTCACCGTCCACTCTCCTGGGATGCTCCGAGACACACTGCTGACACATGTGCACACATAGACCAGACAACATGGGCAACACAGACAGCTTTTTATTCCCAAGGGACACTGCATCCAAAGAGCTGGACAAGGGCTCTGCATGAAGCCCGCTGAACTGTCAAGGTAACTCAGGCTCTCCCCTCCCTGGTTGCTATTTGCTGCCTAGGTCCCCAGGAGCAAGGGCCAGAGCTGGAGCTACACAGGAGCTGCTGGTCCTATGCTGGAGGGACAGGGCTTCCTTCGTGTTTCCTCTCATCATCTGCAGAGCTGTATCCCTTATAAATAAAAAGCCAGGGGTATGGAGACACAGAACACGCACAAAGACGGAGACATGCTGAGGCAGCAACAGCAGAGCACGAGACACGAGAGCTGAAAGCCTGGCACAGAACTCACCTGGGCTCCGCAGGATAGTCCAGCGCTTCGGGACTTAGATGCGGGAAGAAAGGGGAGCATGCCATAAGCGCCTGGCAGCAGAGGGGACCCTTCCCTCCCCCCCTGCTCACAGACAGGGAACAGCCCTGCTCAACAGCAACAGCTCTTCACCCTACACAATGCCCAAGCCGAGAAAACCACCCAGTATGAGCAAGAAGCCTCAGCCACTGCCCTTGGGGCTGAGTTTCCTCAAGCCAGCAAGACACGTTTGCAAGTTGTTGCTTAGCCAGGGTGAGTAGAATAATGCCAACGAGTGAATACAGCCCTGTCCCAGCAGTGCAGGGACTCTGCGATGCTCTCCTGGGTCAGGACCATCAGTGTTCCTGCTCATCCCTCGTGCTACCTGCTGGGATGGGTATCCCAGGACAGAAGAGAGGGCTGCACTGCTAGGGAAGGGAGTTTTTGGTCCATGGTCCTGCATGAGGACCCTTTCCTGGGCAGAGCTGCAGGCAGGTCTCAGGCTGGTTCTTTGGGATGCTGCAGGATGTTTTCCCATCTAGGCAGACAGCTGAATTCTCACGTAAGGTCTCTGAGTCAGTCTCAGGGCACTTGGGCAGCAGGGCATGCATGGAGACGGGGAAACCCGGGACTACAGCTGTCCTGCTGGCACTGCCTGCAAGCGTTAGGGGCTACAGGCCCCGCATTACAATCAGATCTAGCTAGATGCATATATAAAAATGTACGTTCAAAAAAAAAAAAAGGACGGGCATGTCCTGGCCCGCAGAGCCGAGAGAAGCACTTGGAGTGTTAGTCCAGCCCAAGGCACACCCGGGTGTCTGCCTGGAGGCAGAAGAAACTACTTTTTATGGGCAGCCCAATGGGTCCTTCAGCCCTGGCGAGGCTAGGGAGTGCTTCGGCCAAATCCCAGCAGATGGATCTGGGAAGAAGTGCTAAGCTCCCTTGCAGGATGGGGCACGCACAGCCAAAATAGGCTGGGAATGGTGACCTTCCCTTTGCAGAGCATTGGGAGAGGCCGGGACACAAAAGGTAGCAGCTTTCTGCTCACCTGCAGGGATGGGGTTCATCTCTGTGCAGAGGGACAGCCGGGCACTGCCACGTGGCAGAGCCATCGTGCAAGCCCACTACGTGCTTCTCGATGCTGTAGGGCACTGGCTAGCGTAGGAGGATTCTTGGCTCCTAAAAAAGCCCCTTCCAAAACACCAGAACACCTCCCAAACTCTTGTGAACATGCATGTGGAGGGGGTCTGTGGCTTCCCGGGCGCACATATGCACGCATGCATGACACT
>NW_009615106.1:13194-23729 GCF_000690535.1 Cariama cristata
GATATGCATGCATGCATGCAACTCAGCCTGCCGAGCCCCTGTCTGACCCCAGCTTGTACAAAATGAGGTGAAATGGGGATGTGACAAGGAGGTATCACAAACTCTCCCACAGACAGTGGGGAATACAGCTGCGTGAACCAGTGCTTCTCTTCCACTCCTGCCGCTCAGCAAGACAGACAGACAGCAAATTGACAGCTGTCAAGCCCACTCGAGGGAAGAAGCCCTTCTCCCATCTCCCCATCCCACTCAGGACTTTCTTCTGCCGCCCCCGGCCGCACTGCACGTTGTGAGGGGTTGCCCAGGCCACGCATCCCTGACTGGGGAACATTCTCCGAGCATCCAGCCCGGCCTCCTTGCTACGGCAGCAATCGTGCTGGAAAAATCAGAGCAGGATTAGCACCCCTTATTTCCACCAGTAGTGCCTTTGCCGCTGATGGAAGAGGTAAGTCACAGGAACTTTCCTCCCCTACGCTCATCCTCTTAAACTAAGGCTAAGTTGCAGCACGCTGCTGGGACAACGTCTGACCCCAGCAGAGCCAGGCACGGTAGCTCCTGCGGCATCTTGGCCGTGGTTGGGCCCCTGTACGGCCACAAAAACTGCGGTCAGTACCTGTGTCCTCCTCACCCTCAAACGGGAACACCTGCCCATGGCAGACCCCATGGAAACTGCCCGTATTCCTCCTCCCAAACCCACCCTGTGCTCCCCTGCGGGTGGTCGGGGTGGCAATGGGAGACATGGTAGAGGGCAGATGGCTGTACTTACGCGGGGATCTCATTGGTGAGGTGGCTTGAAAACAAAGAAACAAGGACATTGAGAAGAGACGGACAGACAGAGACCAACAAACAACAGCTCAAACACAGACATCGTCCCCAGGCAGGGTGTTAGGGCAGCAGGGAATCTGAGAGATGGACGGAGCCTAATGCAATACCCTGTCCCCGTGCCGAGGAGATGGGAATTAACCCCGGTGGCTGTAGGAGCACAGTGGTGAGGAAGGGTACTGAGCCAGACCATGGTGAACCAAGAGTCTCCTGTAGGAGAAGTATCCAGCCCAGATATTGAAGAGGACCTCAGTCAGAAGCTGTGTAGCAGGCTCTGCTTATGTTGAGAGAGAAACCCCAGGGACCAGTACAGCCACAGTAGACCACAGGGTCCAAACAGGTACCCCCAGCCCATGGGGTCAGGGTTGAGCAGATGCTGGAGAAGGCTCAAATCCCACGGCAGCGATGGCCCGATCCTGCTGGCAGGACCGACCCTTGCTGCACAAACAGCCAAGGAGACGAAGGAGCTGGCAGACAGGCGTGAATGAAACCATTAAACCCATCCCTGAGCACGTGGGCAAAGAAAGGCACCAACCCAGAGGAGGGCACAAGTCACATTAACCATCTTCATGGGGTGCACACAGTCAGCTTCATCCCACTCCCCAACCAGACTGTGCTAACCCAGAAGATGGCCCACACGTGCAGAATGAGAGCATCCAGACCTGAAGTTGGCCAGGCAGTGCCGTTGTGGGAAAGCCCTCTGCCAACAAGGCAGCTTTAGAGGTACAGGGCTGCAAGTGCCTGCTCACGGCCCCGGTTTGGTTTGCCCCTCTTTAAGCACTGCACTTGGATTTCTTTGACCCTAGTTCTTCCTCCTGCTAACAGCCTTAACTCCTTATTTTGACCTTGGGTCAGCTCAGCAGCCAAGTTACCTCTTTGTCACGGCATTGTGGTACTCCATATATGTCCTACCATCAAAAGCAATGGCCTCTGCATCTCCAGCAGCCTTCTCAATGATCACTGGAAGTGGGGAAAAAGAAGAGCTGTCAGGCAACGGAGCATGGCCTGTCCATCCTTGGAGACTAGGAAAATCCCCCTTTACACTGAACATTTGTCACAGGACGAAGGCATGCACAAACCTGCCATCCCTTGGGGCACGTCAGCACTGTGGCACTCTAAGTAAGCCCTTGGAAAGGTTTGCTGTGGCTTTAGAGCCCGTAAGTTTGGACCATTTCCCTGTTTTGCAGCCAACTGTCAGGAAATCTGCAGCCTTATTGGTTTCCTGGTGGAAGATGGGGAGGAACTTGGGCTCGGTGGTGGCCCAAGCGCTAAACTCAGGGAGGCAGTAGGAAAGAAACCCTGATGTGGAGACAGCTAGGCATTGCTCAGGCCCTCCAGGTGAATCTGTTCCAGCACCAAACCACGTTTCCCTGCCCCAGGCTGCTTCAAGTGAGCACAGCAATATAAACCAGGATCAGAGAGCACTGATGGGAAGAGGTGACGGGGCTGGGTGATCTCTACCCGTGAGCAGCAGCATTTGCCGGAGAAATGGCATAGTCCCCGTTTCACACAACAGTACCAGCCTGCAAACGCCACGGCTTGTTTCCCCTGGATCCCCCCCGACAGCCACAACAAGGACAAGACCTCAGGCTTGGCCTAAGCCGCCCACTGTCCTGCTGCCACCACCTCATCATCAAAGCAGTTTCATTGCCGTGTCTGGCTAATGGGCGGGGGTCCATGTCCAACCCTACCCTGGCAGTCTCACCTTTCTCACAGTGAGCCCCCGAGAAGCCCCTCTGGCAGGCACACTCGTAGCTCTCTAACCGGGGGCTGCAAGTGCCTCCGTTCTGGCAAGGATTGGGTTTCTGGGTACAGGGGTGGCCTCGGAAGGGGGAGATCTCGATGGCGCTGCGGATGTTCTGCTCCTTCAGCACAGGCACCCCCTTGATGGAGATCTGGCAGATACAACCAAGAGGAAGCACAAGGGTCAGCCTCCACCTCTCTGCGGGGCCGGTGGGGGACAGAGGCCAGTATCCTTGGGGAGAAAGGGGGAGATGGGAACCCAGCCTCAAGCCCCACGCGTTCCTGTCATGCACCCCCACCTCCCCCTTCTGCCACTTTCCAACTGGCTGTGCCCTCCTCCCCATGCACATGGACCCACGTGCTGGGGCAGCCCACTCCCAGGCTCATCCTCACTCCCCTCCAGCGATGCCACCGCAGATGACAGCCATCTCCCAGCCAGAGACCTGCCCCGCGCTGCCTGGTAGGGCCTTACCCTCTGCACAGCTCCATCAAAGCGGGTGGAGATGGCGGCTGCTCGAGCCAGCTTGCTGAAATCAGGGGCTCCCCCCACATAAAATGGCTCCTTCAGGTTCAGGAAGGTGTGAGGCACCTGGGGAAGAGAGGGGAGAAGGTAAGATGGAGAAGATGTCAGGCTCTCCCTAAGCTGCAAGCTGGGCACTTGGCCCAGCTCCGTAGGGACTAAAGGAGGCTGCGAGCAGGGCAGGCACCCCTGCACAACCAGGGCTGGTGGGAAAGAAAGCAACGCTCGCCTGTCCCCCACACTCCCCAAAATCCCTCCCTTAAGGCACGGGCTGTGTCCTGGGCAGGGCTGCTGTGGGGTACCGCTAGCCATCTCTGCGGAGGCTGGAGCAGGAGAGTCCCTCAGAAAGCATGCCGGGGTCCGGCACAGCCCTGCCCTAGGGCAGGCAGGAGGTGGGCTGGGCAGGGAAGGGCAGGCTGGGCTCAGCATCCCGCTTAAGACCGGGTTCCCACCTTTCTCTCCATTCCCTGTACTGCTCCTGGCCCTTGTCAGCCACCCTGCCCCAGCCCGGCCACCCCGTACACCCCACAGCCCTCTGCCTCCCTGCCCTGCCATCGGGACCTGCCGCGGGTCACCAGCCACGGCACTGCTGGCGTGAGCCGCTGCCGAGCACGGGGAGCGGGTGAGCTTCACGTTATCTGGTACCAAACCGGGCTCTGTGAAGGGTGCTGGGAGAAAGGGGCTTCCAGCGAACCTCCCCATGCCAAGCTGCAAGGTCCTGCCTGCCAGCAGTCACACAAGGAAAAGATTTCCTGGGAATTTAATTTGGGGGAGATGCTGTTCTAATGCTCTCCTGACGTGGAGGCCTCTGGTTTTGTGTGACTGCCAAAACCAAATAAAGAAATATTGCTTTAGTCTCGCCAGGGTTAATGTTTGAACCCAGAGGGATTCAGCTTGGGTTCACCTGGCTGCTACAGGTCCCCTACAGCAAATGGTTAGAGGAGGTTCTCCTGCATCTCACGTGGCTGCATTTTTGGAGGAGCAAGCCTCCCTCCTTGCTGTCACCCTGCAGCGCCAACGGCACAGCATGGGAAGTCCCAGGTAAGTCTTCAGCCACATCGTTCGCCGGGCACCCGGTGGGAGCGATGTCCCTTCCCGAGCACCTGGGATGGACCCAGAGGCAGAGCAGCGAGGCAAAGATGCAGTTATATGAATCACTAGCTAATGCTTTGTGGAGTTAACACGAGAAACATGACCGGATTAATTGAAATGCTTCCGAAACAAAAATGTAACAACCGGCTGGAAATTAATGACGGAAGAGGAAACGAGTGTCTCTAATCTACAGAGGTCCTAAAGTTGCTTGGTCAGATGGGAAGGGGAGGGGGTGAAACACTGAGATTTGAATGGAAAACAAAACAGCACAACGTGCCAATGGCAGATGAGATGGAGGTGCGGTGGGTCATACTTATCTTTACCTTACGGGATTTCTGGGATCCAGACAGCAGGGGAGGGAAAAATACAAACGAAAAATCAAAGTGAGAGAGAGAAAGAAAAAAAAGAGAGAGAGAGAGAGAAAAGGAAGATCAGTGGGTCACATCGTAACATGCAGGGCTGCAAGACCACCGCTGCAAGGGGTACCCGGGGAAGGGGAGCTGCAGGAGGCATCAGGAGGGGCCGCTGCCACCCCACCGGCCGGGGTAACCTTTGCTTGGAGAGAGGCTTGAAAAGACGAGAGTGAGGGGAAGGAAGAAATCCCTTCTTTGGGCAGGAATATTGACGCTGCACTTCTAGGTGGATCTTAAGGATGAGTTCAGCAGCAATTGGGGCTTTTCCCGCATTATCAGCTTCCCGGCTGGAAAGGCGGACGACATGAAGGCCAGTGGCCCTGCCGTGACACCCCGGGGAACTGCTCCTTGTGCAGAGATGGAAGCACAGAGGGGAGAGGGCACTGGGAGAAGGTGGCGAGGTAAGCTGCCAGCTCGGAGACAAGAGGAGAGAAGGCACTAATGGATTCAGCAGCAACAGTGCAACGGGGTTTTTACTACTCCGTGACCTCCTCCCGGCTGAGCTCCCCATGCAGCCAGCACGGTGGAGGGCTCTTGAGCCCCAGCATCAAGGGATGAGGCCAAAACCCACGCGGCCCCGACACAGTGGCACCACGGGCTGCAAGGGTGCCTTGCGTACCTGTCCCAATACAGGGACGGTTGAGGATCTGCAAAAAAAGGGTGAAGGGGGGGTGGTGTAAGTGTGTGTGAAGGGGGCTCAAACACATCCCTGAAACCAAGGCCCCAAGAATCAGGGCATGCGTGGTGCTGGCAAAGGCGCCGCGGCTCTGTGGGTGGTGGAGGACAAGGAGGGAGGACGAGCTGGAAGAGGTGTCCAGTTGTTGTCCTACAGCACCAGGGTCGGGCCACAGAGCAGCCAAGAAAGGCAGGCAAGCTCTGCCCCGCAGCATCCTTTTCTCCCCAGGTCTCGCCCACTCCTCCTCCACCACCCTTAAAGCCATGAACCACAGGGATTAAAAGCCCACGAGAGCCTGGGAACTTCTCGGCTCATTTCACACAGGAGAGGAGCAGGGCTGGAAGCCCAGAGAGCACTCCCTGGCCCACCAACTCACCGGTGACTCTCCCATCACCCTCTCGCCATTGTTGATCCTCATTACCCCTTTGCGTCCGTTCCTCTCCAACAAGACACTTATCCAGGTGTTGAGGGGAACTGGCTCTTTGCTCCTGGAGGTGAGAAGGGAGGAGAAGACACACGGGTGAGAGCTCTGCCTACAAACACAGCACCGTAAACCTGCCCTGAGTGGCTTGGGCTGCCCAGGCCACCGCAACTTGACCAGCTTGGGCTACCCCAGCTCGCAGCCACAGACAGCCCATCATCAGCCCGGGAAAGAGGCAGAAACCAGGGACAGGCCCAGCTCTGCCCTGTCCCACAATGGGACAGCCGACCAAAAGCCATTGCTGCAAACAGCCGAAGCTAGTAGGAAGCCTGCCCTTCCCTGTTGCCTTACAGTTTTCCGTAAAGGGGAGCACAAAAAGCCAGTGTTGGACACCGAAAGCCACCACTGTCCCTCATGCCTCTGTGGTCACCACCACCCTGATGAGCAGCTGCCCCAGCCCGCAGCCCACCTTACCTGAGCACAGCCGCCCCTTTGCCCAGGTCGTATCTGTACTCCAGGTAACCATCGTGTAAGGCCAGAGAGACAAAGTCCCCTTTGCCATCTGTCTTCTGGCCGTTGTAGAAGATCATGCCGCTGGGGTTCTTGGCCAGGAACACAACTTCCATGGACATTTTATCCCTGAGGAGAGAAGGATTACAGAGATCCTCCAATCCAGCTGCCCACACGCTCTCTTCCTCCACCCTTGTGCACCAAGTCCTTGGAAAACCTCTGCCTGCCTGGGACTACAGGTACGGCAGAGAGATGCCACCCCTGTAAGGTACCCTTGCCAGGCAAGCGATACCTCTGCCATGTTCAGGGTGCTGCTCCGCAGTGCCTATTTACCCAGCCTGTTGCAATGCCATGCAACCAGGGTATGGTGCTGGCTCAGTATGGCTGTAGGGATTCTGGCGATGCCAGTCCCTCTGGACAAACCCTCCAGGTGAAAGGGGAGAGCTCTAGGGAGAGCCCGGATATGCCAGGCGAGGCCCAGAGCACGAGCTCTCTCTCCCAAATCAGCCCCGCAGGCGATGCACCTGCCTGTCCCTCTCCCATTCCCTGGCACTTACTGCAGGTCAGGAACGAAGGTCTGCAGCCCATTCAGTTCCAGGTAGGAGAAGCCATTGAACTCCGGGAGGAAAGGCATGGTGTGGTCCTGCTCTGTCACTGGGCACAAACGAGGGAATGGTGAGGAAGAGGAGGCAGAGCAGCTTCAGCTAGTGCCCCAGCACCACAGCAGGCAATGCCTCCTGTCTACCCAGGCTGGGGAAAATCAGCCCCTTCAGTTCTACCCCCTTCCCCAGCCCCGCTCCTCTGCCAGCTCCCGTCCCACCTAGCTCGCAGAAGTCTCCTTCCCGGCCCATGGGACAGGCACACAAGGCACCTCCCTCCGGCAGCACCAGGCAGGTGGCAGAGACGTGGCAGGGCGAAGGGTCACAGGGATTCCTCTCGTCGGCACACGTTGGGCCTGCAGCAGAAAAGGCAGTCCCATCACGTCAGCATCTCAAACCGACAGCCCATCAGGCACAATCTGGCCTGATGGCCACGATAAATGTCTCTGATGTCTCCTGATGGCCTACCAGTCTTTTTCTCCTGTCTCAGGTGGGGTTCCCATGACCCGAGAAGCCCCTCACAGTGGACCCCACAAACGGCAGATGATACCCGTGCCAGACTACATCCCTAACATGCAAGGGGAAAATTTTTTTGTGCATGAGAACAAACAGATCCTGGCCCTTGTCTTACGTGCATAGGAAGAGGCCTACACTCTGAATGTACTGACCTCACTGGATGCGGCTTCACCCTACACTTCTCCCTCTAACCCACTGCTGACACTCCACACCACGTCCCTCCCCACTGTAGCTCATCATATGAACCCCCAGAGGCTCCAGGATCCCTCAGGGGGAGCCAGGGGGATCAGGAGCCCCAGCAATGCTCTGTCGGCAACCCCCTCCCCGTACCGGTGTAGGTGTAGAGACACTCGCAGTGGAACATCTCTGCCTCCTTGACGTGGCAGATGCCACCATGGTGACAGGGGTTGGGGTGACAGGGGTCGTTGCCGCACTCGCCCACCCCGCTGCCATACAGCACATCACTGCCTTTCTCCCGCAGGTCGTACATCTGGTTGTTCACGTCCAGGAGGCGGATGCAGCCCTTCAGGCCGGTTGTAGCCGCGGTACGATCTGCCACCCTGAAGGGGACAGAGGACAAAGTGGATGGGCATTTTGTTTCCGAGGACAAAAATGCAAAAATACAGAGGTCCTCCAAGCATCTGGGTCAGGCTGTGCTCCCTAGCAGGGCGTTAAGAAGCCTGGAGCCTGCTAGCAGGATGCTCTGCTACCATGGATGCTCTGCCCGCAGCAGCAGCAGATGCTGCGGCACCCAGGGAAGCGGTCCAGGACCCTCACTCACACGGCCATTTGGTCCTCAGGTGCTCCCCCGATGAACAGGTCCGTGTCAAGGTTAAGCCCATCGGTGCCCGTCGGGCTCTCCCCGCTGACGTGGGGCTCCCCATCAACCGACAGCATCCCACTGCGGCGGTTGCGGTTTCACACCCAACGGGGCCCACTCTCAACACGGACCTTACTGGTGATGACGCCCGTGCCGGAGCCAGTGTTAAACCTGGAGAAGAAGAGAGGGAGGTCTATGTCTGTGCCACCCTGCAGAAAGGTGACATCTGTGCCATGGCACAGGGGCTGCCGCATCCCAGGGAGAAGCTGGGAGCACTCGGGAGCATCCCCCCCCGCCCCATCTCTGGACCTGGCTGCACTGGGAGCGCACAGCCGTCCCCCACTGAGCACTGGGACTGTCTGCCTGAGAACTCCTCTGGGGGCTGCAGTTTCCAGAGGTCTGCCCTCCACCTCGCCTCATTCCAAACCTGCGCCTTTGGCTTTTGGAACTGGAAAAATCATTTCATGTCAGATTTCTGGGGCCTTTCTCCCTTTTTTCCCCTGCCTTTCTTTTTCCAGTACAAAAAAAAACCCCACAAACCTCTCACTTGCTCAGAAAACCTCCCACACCTTTCAGCTTTTCAAAATTCCAACTGAAATACGTGAATTAACTTTGCTGAAAAGTGCCACAGGGAACGGGTCCCCTTAGTATTCCTATTACACTGGAAAAAATGCTCCTTCTCTTCTTGTCCATTTGATGCTACTCTTTCCTAGCCTGCAAATTCAAGCCCAGCATCCTCCTGGTGTTCTGCAAGGACCATTCTGGCAAGAGCAGCTGCTCCGTTTCCTCCACACCACACAGGGCTGAAGGGAAGGGCACCCACCTGAGCTCCACAAAGCCGCCAACCAGTGCCAGGGAAATGAAATCTTTGCCACGATTCTGCCCGTTGTAGAGCAGCAGCCCGCTGAGCTCCACCGTCCTGAACTCCATGGCGATGCGCACGGTGTGGTACGCCTTCATCATCTTGAAGGCCAGGTAGGACTTGCCACCAAAGCTGGGGATGAAGTACCTGATAGCTGCAAGAGTCAGGGTAGAGAAAGGAAGAAGGGATGAAGTAGAGAAGGGAACAGAAGGATAGAGAGCAGATAAAGGCCTGACATGAGCCTGTGAACATTTTCCTATCTGTGCAAGCAAAAAGAGCTCTTGTGAAACGGCAGAAAGAAGCTCCCTCTCTCCTCTGGGCCCATGCTCCTGCGCAATCACCCCCTGTCACAGCCTCCCCCACACTCGTACTGGTGGCAACCAACTCCTCCCGTGACGGCATGCCCCCCAAAGACTGCTCCCAGGCTTTAGAGATCTGTGGATTGCTCCCCAGTACTGAACCTCAGTGGTGTCCCAGTCAGCTCCTCCCAGGTCAGGACCATTGGTCCTCTCCATGCCCTGTGATCGCATCCCCTGCGCCATCAGCTGAGCTCTGCTGTGCACACAGTTCCTCATAACCCAACTTCCCTGCTCCTTAGATAATTTTTATCTGTCCTCCCAGAATCCCACATGACAGATTCACATCCATCACTCCAGGCTTTTATTTATTACAGTTGAGATTTTCCAAGGGATCTGGAACGCTAAGTGCTATTAAAACTAACAGGGCTGGACACCCACATCCAGTAGCAGCTTTGAGCATTCCAGCTGATAGCTTTAGGGACAAATTTTCAGGAATAAGCACTCACAACCACCCAGAGCCCCCGGCGTAACACCACGCTGCCAGTGGGAGCTCCCAGTAAAGAACAGCAGCTCTGGTTAAGCACGCTGCCAGTCTGCAGCTGTTTGCTAAGCAGCTCTGAGTGCCAGGAAATAAGAGCCTGAACTACCAGCACACATCTCCTGGTGCTCGAGAGGACCGTTAGTACCTGTCTCTCTGTTACACTAACTAGCCATCACTAGCTACAGGAGCTGAGATAAAAAAGCAGAAGCTCACAACCTCCACGCTTCGGGGCACTGGTGTATCAGAAGCGGAGCCAGGAAGAAATTGCTCCTGGCACCTTCTTACCCTGCAGCCTTGCCGTGCTTGCCTCTTACAACGCATCCCGCACATACAACCTGTTTGTGGCAGAGTTAAGCCACTTAACTTGATCCCTGCAGTGTCTCCCCGCCCGGCACATGTGCAGCGCCAGTGCGAGCTATGGGGCTGGGTTTGTCTGTGCCTCCACGTCTCTCCATCACCGCGCAGTCAGCGCTGTTTTTGCTGGCGTAAGGGACAGACACGGGTCAGAAACACGTACGTTTCTCACAGACGGCTCCTCCTTTGCCCGCCGGGCAGCTGCAGGTGAAGTCCTTCCCGTCGTCCTCGCAGGTGCCACCGTGCAGGCAGGGGTGAGAGTCACAGGGTCGCAAGGGTTTTTTTGTGGTGGGGGGCTGGCGCGTGGGCTTACGGCGGGTGGTGGCGGGGAGGGTGGCTGTGGGTCTGTT